>NC_060141.1:489719787-490020242 GCF_021461385.2 Schistocerca piceifrons
TCCGGTTGATTTAAAAAAATACACCAATTTAAATAAAAATATTTTAATATATACATCTTACAACTACATCTTTGCACTATTTTTCTACATAGTCTCCATAGCGATTGAGGCACTTATCGTATCTCTTCACAAGCTTTGAAATTCCTTCTGCATAAAAATCACCCGCTTGTGCCTGGAGCCAGCCTGTGACCGCATCTTTGAGCTCTTCGTCGTCATCAAACCGCTGTGACCCGAGCCATTTCTTCAAATGCATGAAGAGATGATAATCACTTGGCGCCAGGTCTGGGCTGTAAGGTGGATGATTGATAACGTCCCACTTGAAGGACTCAAGAAGGGCCGTTGTTCTGCGAGCAGAGTGAGGACGGGCGTTATCGTGCAAAAAACGATACCGGAAGTCAGCATACCACGGCGTTTGTTCTGTATAGCCCGTCGTAAATTTTTTATTGTTTCACAGTACACGTCTTGATTAATGGTCGTACCACGTTCCATGAATTCAACCAACAACACCCCTTTGGCATCCCAAAACACCGTTGCCATCAGTTTTCTGGCAGAAATATCTTGCGAGGCTGTTCTTGGTTTGGTAGGCGAATTTGAATGTGCCCACATCTTTGATTGTTCTTTTGTCTCAGGGTTCACGTACTTAATCCAGGTTTCGTCACCGGTCACGATTCTGTTTAACAATGGTTCTCCTTCGTCCTCATAACGTGACAGAAAGTCTAATGCAGAGGCCATTCTTTGAGTTTTGTGGTGGTCGGTAACAATTTTGGGCACCTATCGTGCACAGAACTTACGGTAACCCAATCTTGCTGTCACTATCTCGTACAAGAGAGTCTTAGAAATCTGTGGAAAACCAGTAGACAACTCCGACATTGAGAAACGTCGATTTTCACGAACTTTTGCATCAACTGTCTGAACGAGTTCGTCAGTCACCAATGATGGTCTACCACTCCTCTCTTCATCATGAACGTTTTCTCGTCCACTTTTAAATAAACGTACCCATTCACAGACAACTCCTTCACTCATAACTCTTGGTCCGTACACGGCACAAAGCTCACGATGAATAGCTGCTGCAGAATATCCTTTGGCTGTAAAAAACCTTATGACAGCACGCACTTCTCATTTGGCGGGGTTTTCTATTGCAGCACACATTTCAAACTGCCACAAAAACTAAACTAGCGCAGGTTCGACGTTCACTCGACCACGGCTTGATGCCGACTGACCTGTTGAGTGCGTGAACGCACAGATGGCGTCGCTACTCCCCCCACAACCCGCACTGTGACCAATCGGAGGTTACTTTCTGAACCGCCCTCGTATTTCACTGTCAGAGGTATCTGAATGACTTTCGGTTGCCATTTCGACTAGTTCGTTTCCGAATCAGGGACATTGGCTCAAATTGATACATTTGTCCTTCTCCATCATCACTGAAACTTTGCAACATCATCAGGGAATTACCCTGTATGTTCATACATTTACAGGCGCCAACGCCTATAACTTAGAGGTTCTGTAGTGTCGTTGGATGATGTTTTCGGACGTGGGTTGTATGTAAAATCTATCCCCTTTACAACCACTACATTGGTGTCACACACATTGTGAAACATTTTGTGTAATTCCTTTCGACAAATGAGTTAACTAATAGCGACATCTCAATCCATTGTGCTTAATGAACATCACACACCCAGTCTTCGAATAATACTAATGAGGAAACGATTCGTAACCAACAAGAAAACGAGTAATTATCAACATAGTGAACAAGTTATGGAGCACGTAACTTCTCACACTTATCTCTATGCTTTGCGAATATGTAGCGCAACGTCCTCTGCATCCCACACAGAGAAAATAAATTTTGGTGATACAGCTTCGTGCGTGTTATTGTTGGCCGGTACGGAATTGGTGAGTGATGCGTTGCATTGTGGCACCTTTATCCGATGCTGAAATTCCTATGTGTTTTCCACGTAGGGACGGTGATTATCGCTGAAACAAATGATTTTCGGTTAATCGTCTTTTTCAACGTCAGTTTAATCTGAATGTTAAAATCACTCAAAATAACCGGCTTCTGAAATAATTGATATTCAGTTTCCTATTATTTCCTGCAGTAAACCAAGAGATCGAACAGAAATTTGAAAGTTTTGACTCCTTCAGTGTCAAGATACATGGAATCAAAATATTAAATAGCCAAATAGAAGAAAACTAGGTCCATTCACCATTTATCGCAAAGTGAAAATTGTTCAATAATATAAAAAAGTCTGCAGAGTTCTGCTACTGATTCAGATTTTTTGGAAGTCCGCAAAGAATCACGTAATCGAGGATCATGCCACTATTTGGATATTACGAATATTCAGCGGTAAAGGATGAAACCGGAGGTTGCAGAACTCGATTTTTCATGTTTGTTTGTTCGTAATCAAGTGCTACAAGCAGATAAAGGCATACAACGTAGAAGCAGGTTACGGATCAGTTACTTTCTACTTTTATTGTAAACTATGAATCAATTGGCGAAGAGTTCTCGGGCTTCCAGCCGGGTGGCGATGTCATCCGGCTGGAAGCCCGAGAACTCTTCGCCAGCTGTATACGCCGGGAAAGCATACATTCACATTTATGAATCAATTGTTAAAATTTAAGTTTGTTGTGGCTCCTCCTGCTATTTATCTTTTAAAGCAAATGGTGCATAGTAGCTCACTGATACCGCACTTCATAAAATAATTCCAGTATAGGGATGGTGTCGTTCTGACCCACAACTAATGTCAGACGATGACAACGAGAAACTACCTTGTACACCAGACGTGACAAGCCTTGCATGCTGCATGTACACACATACCATCCAAAAGACTTCACCACATGGTAACAGGAACATTATTGTTTCAGTAATGCTGTGCCAATTCTTATGCCATGTGTCGGTTGCTCCTTTCTGTCGGCATTGTTATTACAATAGCAGTGATCTCCTTTCCCATTTTCAATAATAATGCAGTATTTCAAACTAATGGAAATTTTACGAATAAAATGTATTTAGAAACCAAAATTTTAGCACTGTTGCTATAGCTAATTGATATTTCTGTGACTTATCGGTTTATAGTAAAAAATGAAAAATACTTTTTACAAACGAGATCAAGGGAATACCGAAAATTACCGGCCATTCAGAAATAAAATACCGTTATCGGCTTTAACTGGTTGATTTTCCCCATCCCTATGCCCATGGCATTTGTCTTTGACGGCTGTGGTTTCCCTGGCACGTGGAAAAAACAGCGCTCGCACCATTTGCGAGATGTAGTGTTCTCTATATAGCCTATATGCTAAGGCGTTGTTGGGTACTGGTTAATGTCACCAGTTTTGTCCATCCTACGCTCTTTATCTCTCTCCCCCTGTGTCTCTGCATTTCCTGTTCAGTTGCTTATGAGTTTATTAGCTTGGGTTTCATTGTAGGAGGTCACAATTTACTAACTTCCTTCTCTATTGGTAGTACTTGATTATGCCAATGAATTCTGTAGTCTGTTTTAATGTACGACCATTCTCACTAACACTACGGCCTACTGCTATAAAGTCGTAAATTTGTCGATAGTTGTTTGTGTCTAGTTTTCATGCTTGCGAATGTATTAAGCTGGTTCAACTACGTGGTAAATATTCTTTCTGTCACACCCACGCCACTACTGACGCAGTGCCTCAAGATGTTCGAGTAATAAAACGTTCCAGTTATTGAAATTTTGGTTGAACTACTTCCCTAGGACAGCAACAAAAACAAGATTCTTACGATTTGTCCGGAACGTTATTTCAGGATCGGTGAAATTACATAACTTTAATTTGCTGAAACTGCGTTGAAATCAATAATCTTCAATTCTGTAAAGTGACGGCGAATTTCCTCCTTTTTGTAGTCTGTAGGACTGCTTACATTAGTTGCCATTCTTCTCTGACTGTCTCAAATATAGTTCGTCAATATGGAACGAAATCAATTCATGTTTGCAGCACTGCGGTTCTTCGTAGTGCCTTTTAAAATTTTTATTTCCGATTTCCTGCGAGAAGAAAAAATCGGAGTTTGTTGTCTCGATACTCGGAAGATGCTATTGTATATGTATAGCTTTAATGCTGTTTCTTTCATTATGTTACAGAGCAGTAAGGTCACAGAATACGTATGAGAATATGTGCGACCGTGTATGGTATGCGCGCTACTGCAATGTTCTTATTGCGTAGGTTTCAGGTTTCATAGTAGTATTAAGAGGCCTTTCTGTAAAACCGGCACCGGTCAGTAAATAGTGCGTGAGGCTGTTTTCGGTTGACGTATTCCTGTGTCGGAACATTGAGACAGAATACCATGACTTTGCCACTGTCGCGCATGGTACAGTGTTCGGATTGATGTTGAGCTCAACTGTTTCTACTGTGCATTTACTCTAGCATGTTCTAAGGTTCAATTTGCACTGTAAATTCCAATATTCACTACTGGCCATTAAAATTGCTACACCAAGAAGAAATGCAGATGAAAAATGGGTATTCATTGGACAAATATATTATACTAGAACTGACATGTGATTACATTTTCACGCAATTTGGGTGCATAGATCCTGAGAAATCAGTACACTGAACAACCACCTCTGGCCGTAGTAACGGCCTTGATACGCCTCGGCATTGAGTCAAACAGAGCTTGGATGGCGTGTACAGGTACAGCTGCCCATGCAGCTTCAACACGATGCCACAGTTCATCAAGAGTAGTGACTGGCGTATTGTGACGAGCCAGTTGCTCGGCCACCATTGACCAGACGTTTTCAATTGGTGAGAGATCTGGAGAATGAAGAGTAGAGCCACGGTTCGTAACACATCTGAAATATAACGTCCACTGTTCAAAGTGCCGTCAATGCGAACAAGAGGCGACCGAGACGTGTAACCAATGGAACCCCATACCATCACGCCAGGTGATACGCCAGTATGGCGATGACGAATACACGCTTTCAATGTGCGTTCACCGCGATGTCGCAAAACATGGATGCGACCATCATGATGCTGTAAACGGAACCTGGATTCATCCGAAAAATTGACGTTTTGTCATTCGTGCACCCAGGTTCGTCGTTGAGTACACCATCGCAGGCGCTCCTGTCTGTGATGCAGCCTCAAGGGTAACAGCAGCCATGATCTCCGAGCTGATAGTCCATGCTGCTGCAAACATCGTCGAACTGTTCGTGCAGATGGTTGTTTTCTTGCAAATATCCCCATCTACTGACTCATGGATCGAGACGTGGCTGCACGATCCGTTACAGCCATGCGGATAAGATGCCTGTCATCTCGACTGCTAGTGATACGAGGCCGTTGGGATCCAGCACGGCATTCCGTATTACCCTCCTGAACTCACCGATTCCATATTCTGCTAACAGTCATTGGATCCCGACCAACGCGATCAGCAATGTCGCGATACAATGAACCGCAATTGCGATAGGCTACAATCCGACCTTTATCAAAGTCGGAAACGTGATGGTACACATTTATACTCCTTACACGAGACATCACAACAATGTTTCACCAGGCAACACCGGTCAACTGCTGTTTGTGTATGAGAAATCGGTTGGAAACTTTCCTCATGTCAGCACGTTGCAGGTGTCGCCACCGGCGCCAACCTTGTGTGAATGTTCTGAAAAGATAATCATTTGCATATCTCAGCATCGTCTCCCTGTCGGTTAAATTTCGCGTTTGTAGCACGTCACTTTCGTGTTGTAGCAATTTTGATGGCCGGTAGTGTGCTTCTTGTTCTGTCCAAGGAATGTAATAATTCTGCACTTTTACGCCTTTAACGCGTTGTTGTGCAGAAGTTTTCACCAGGCGAACTATTTTTTACTACATTTATTTGCTGTTTCTTCATAGGACGAACCTGATTGTCCGGTATCACCGTCAGCGGGAACCAACGCAAGAAACTGTTTTTCATTATTTTCTTCCAAATGACCGGCTGAAGATCCTCGTCTCATACGACGAAAACAGCGGTTAGGCACCTTGACGAAACCAGATGCGAATTTAATTGTACCAAAGATACTAAAGATTGAGGGCCAAATCCATCTGCCCAGTTTACGAAACACACATTGTCTCCTTCGTGACTTGGCAAGTGCTGTCAGCGAAACGTATGGGGTGCAGAATGTTGCAGACGTAGCGTGTTCTTTCCTGAACATCGTAATAAACGTTGACGTAATGCTGTCCCACTGTTTCAGGAAAGGATCAGTGGCGTCAGGTCTACCGACAGAGGAGTTTTTATTGGAATGTCTACCATGGTCGATCTTCTAAATTTTGCTGCTGGTCAGCACATCGTTAAAGGTGACGTGGTGATATGGGAGGCCGACGACACCGAGCAACTGGTCAGCGGGTTGTTGCTACTGGTGAGTCCACTAGAGGACCGCGGGCTCCACACCTATCTGCGCAACTTCGCACGCAAACTGAGCTGCGAGCGACTCAGCTACTGCGCTGCGGAATTCAACCACATTGACAGGTCACTGCTCACTAGCTGCGTGGCCGCCATCACCACCTCCCTCGTCATCCCCGTCCAGTTCGGTCTGCCCAGTCTGAGTAAGCAGCAGAGCGATTCGTACAGCTGTTCATCACGCAGCCATCTGCAGAAGAAGCTCACATTTTACCGAGAAACATCAGAACAAGTTCATAATGTCTAGACGTTTATAGCATCTGAAGGTTACGAATGTCTTTGCAGCAAGCTCTCTGATGAAGCTCTTGTTGCTGCATTGCGCAAAAGCATTTTTCGAAACTCGAGTTACGATACGTAGGTATGATATTTGGCTCAAAGGTGCCTACAGCCTTCCTCTGTAATGGTGCAAAAGCGTGGTGTCCTGCGACGTCATGTTCGACTTAGGCGGCGCTTCAACCAGCGTGGTGTCGATACATACGAAAAAGGCGCCAGAGATCAGAAGTTGGTATGACGTGTAAAGTGGGTTAATCATGTCACACTGGCACAAAATTTCACGATAATTCTGCTCAATGCCACCGTGAACGTGTCATACGATAGGAACGTCGTGACAGCCCCTCTTGCCTACATTTAATTCTTTCTTTTGACGCCTCTACGGTGGAGATCAGAACCGCAACGCTCAGCATTGAAATAACGCGGATTTCTTACGAATGACCAAGGAAAGCTTTTAAGACACACTGCCTCTTAGAAGCAACATGAAGAAGCCTCAAAAGGTGGCATGAAGCGTTGAAACGTCTCCTTAGAACAATTATACATGACTGTTCATCATATTTCGGGCTTGCAGCCTGATCACGTTGACATCTTGGCACGATATTTCGGCTAACAAACATGCAGCCACCTTCAGGTGAGTACGAGACTGAAGAATACTGGTGCGCGTCGTTCTATGTATACCGAAAATTGGCGCGGCAGCGCCTGCGCAGTGGAGAAGGCTAATACCGCGCCCCCTATCTAATTTGGCGCGCTCTGCAGCAGAAGCGGGCCGCGCATGCGTAGTGGTGTGCCTACATTTGCGCTATCTGTCGTAAAGAGCCTTCACGCAGCTGAGGCGCGGTAGTCGAAAGTATAAAATCAATTTTCGTCAGCCGTCGCACTAGATGCAGACCCATGTCTCTGTGAAGCGATTAAAGAAATTACAGGATCCCATGCTTTATCCATCTGAAAGCCGCCGCCTCGATTAATAAGATCTTTTACCAATCGTATCACCACAGACTCCTTGATAATGGATTCCCAAAAAGATCTAGTTGTCGCTAAAATTTTTGTTCCACAATAATCCATGGAGTGTCCCGTTGAAATACAGTGTTCTGCTATGGCTGACTTGTTGGGCTGTAGTAGACGTGTGTGGCGCTCATGCTCCACGCATCTTTCCCGTACTGTGCGAGTAGTTTTGCCACATTGACAAGGGATCTTATAAATACCCGCCTTCCTCAGACCCAGATCGTCCATCACAGAGCCAAGCAAAGCCGATATTTTCGTAGGTGGTCGAAAGATCACTTTAACACAATGCTTCTTTAAAATCCTTCCTATTTTAGAGGAGAGGTTACCCACATACGGAAGAAACGCCCTTGACCTGACCACCTCTTTGTCTTCTTCTCCTTCTTGTTTCTCTTTACATTTCTTCTTTGTTGCAGCTGTGCGGATTTGGCGTGTAGAATATCCATTCTCCCTGAAGACGGTTTGCAAATGTTCTAATTCTTTAGGAAGGCTGTCCTTATCAGATGCCACATGTGCCCGGTGCACCAGAGTACACAGCAGACCCATGGTCTGTGCAGGGTGGTGGCTGCTTGTCGCCTGCAAATACAGATTTGTGTGTGTGGGCTCCCGGTAGACGGAGTACCCCAAAGATCCATCGGTTCTACGATTGACAAGGACATCCAGAAACGGCAGACATCTATCTTTTTCGACCTCCATGGTAAACTGAATATTCTTGTGAATGGAATTCAGATGTTTCCAGAATCCTACCAGTTTTTCTTCTCCATGGGGCCGAACTACAAATGTGTCATCCACGTAACGCCAGAAGACTTTCGGTTTAAATTCAGCCAACTCAAGTGCCTTCTCCTCATACATGACTGTGTTTAAACTGACACACAATATTTTCAGCGCAACGCAATCTCACTTTCAAAAATCCCTACAAAAGAATGGCCCCGACTAACATTAACCTATACCTTTCACAAATCACTTACCTCTCAAAAAATCTTCGTTACTCGAACTACTGCAATACAGCGAGCGCCACTACTGCCAGCTGAATAAAAGATTCAAACTACTGAAGGCACTAACTACTAATAGGCATAGTGAGCAAATGAAAGATTTTGATGGAGAACAAACAATGTATTTACCTCAATAGTGTTCAAAAATCATAATGTACATAGCAGTTCATGACATCCAGTCTTACAAATTTCAAAACTCAGCCATTTCTCTCCCCACATCCACCTCTGCTGGCGGCTCACCTCCAACTGCGCAACGCTACGCGCTGTTAACATCCAGCTGCCCAACACTACAATGGCAGACAACAATGCAAACTAGCCATAGACTGCACACAGCACAGCCAGTGATTTTCATACAGTGCGCTACGTAACGTTGCCAATAAGAAAACATAAACAGCCTACTTACATAGCCCCCATGCTCCCCACAAAAAATTTTACAAATTGTTTTGGGCAGTGGCCAATAATGATTTGATAAAATTTTTCATAATTACAATAACAAAGATATCAAATGCACAAACTTATTGATACAATGTTGGTTAAAAGCTAAAATTTTCTCACACTCCATAAAGACTGTCCTGATCGTTCATCACAGTAAAATTGCAGTGTTTTTCTCAAAGTCTGAGAAGTAAAAGAAATTGCACATGGAAGTAGTGGATTTCCATGCAGTCTTGAAGAAGTAGTGTTGTCCTTCCAACGGAAAGACAGTGCTGACTCTCGACATGCAGACAGGTAATGGGCCACAACAGAGGAAACCCACAGCAGAGTCATTCGACGTTTTGAAGAATATTGGTAGGTAGGTCATCACAGAGCAGACCCACTATGGTCTTGGTAGAGAGTATGGTATTGGTGGGCCACCAAAGGTGCAGACTCACTGCAGTCCTTGTAGAAATAATGGTATTGATGGATCATCAAAGGTGTAGACCCACTGTAGTCCTTGTAGAGATGGCCAGCAGCCATCTGCTGCGACTGTGCAGGTGCACAATCACCATCGAAGTGTCTTGCAGACAATATAGCAAGTCCATAACCACCACTTGTGCACTCACAAAGTTTTTGGAATTGTCCTTAGAACCAGCAATGCTGTTATCCAGTCCCTTGCTGAATTATTAACACACATGCAAACACTAACAGTCCCTAATTCTCACATATTGTCCATATACTATGACCAACAGAAACGTGTGCAGTGAAATGGAACTTACAAGTTAATATGATGAACTGGTGTCAATTGCAATTTTATAACATAAGAATACAATTACAAAGGTACAAAATACATCATTAAAGAACATAATAGTACAGATAACATTTGTAGTAATAAAGGCTTTACAAAAGAATAGAAATAGACATATACATCAGTGTTACAGGAATTATGACATAAGTAAATAAATAAAATAATGAGAATAGTTCTTGAAACATTAATTTCACTCATGATCATTAAAACAAAACAGAATAAATAGAGTCTAAACATCTTTATGAAGAAAATAACATAGTATTTGAAAAATTCTACAACATAAATCTTATTAGCTAAACACATAAAGACAGGAAAAACACAAATATACAAGAGTGCACAAACACATAGCAGAATAACACAGGGGGAAAGGACAGGGTTTGTTTTCAGTGTAACATTTGGTACTGCAGTATTTTGCAAACAAAACCTTTTTTTTTTTTTTTTGGAGATCTCCCTTTGTTCATCATTATTCCCAAAATGTCCTATCTGTACCTGCTTTCTGTACTTTTGTACTTTTTTCGTATGACTTCTCAATGCATTTCTTCCAATTCATTGCAACTCATTCTCTTATATAGTCTACCCCCCCCCCCTTAAGCTAACTTAAATCTACTGAGCTCAGATGCTAGACTAGGGGATGAGGCAATGCAGCAGCATAAAACAATTAATACAAACAGCAATGAAAAAAATGGAAATTGTCAAAGCAAGCTGCAGTAAATCTAATTTACCAAGCAATGCAACATTACAACTAATATGAGCCAATGTGCAGCAACAAGAAAAATAAATCAGTAGTAAAACTAGCTTAACAGAGTAATACAAAGTGAAATTTAGTAGCACTATGCCTATCAAACAGCAGCAGCAAATGTAATAACTTATATCTAAACATGAAAAAGCTCAAGCAAAAAAAAATATTACACTAAAGATGGCCATGTCTAATACCTATGTCACATCTTAATACTAGAGTGATGCATCACGATTTATTCTACAAAAGAAATTACCAAGTACTTGAAAAGAAAATTCTGTATGCAATTCCTGTGAAGGGAAAGGTCTTTTTGTGCTCCTTCGTTTTATTTAAGTACATCATAAAGTTATTCTTTACTGGGTCTGTATCATAAAATATTTATATTAGTACATCTATAAAATTTTATTTTAACCAAAGCTGCAGGGCAGCTGGAAACTAGATATTAAACAAATTGAGCAATCTCTCAACTAGAAAGACTATAGATGTAAAAATGTTTCTCATCATTTCATTAGGCATTTTAGTAAATATCATAAATTAAGAGCTCCACAGTGTAATCATATGTTTTCAAGTTTGAACGTTTCGTATTTGCGATGCTTTCTACAAAGGAATGTCAATAGCGAGGATAATGGCCCCTTTTTTTCCTCCACCTGTGCCTCTGAAAGGCACACACTAATGGCTTTTTTCCAGGTGACTGTAACGCAGCTGGGTGGCCACGACTCATTACGTGAAGATGGTCACTTAACTTTCTTACTGAAATATTTACAGCAGTTTGCATTAGAGTGGCAGTCTCATATAAAAAATTTCACAGGTCGAGAATTTGCGTTGCAAATGTATAGAAACAAAATCCTATGAATATAACAGTCTGCAAAAAATTTTGCCTGCATTGTGATACATTTACGCATTTACACACATTTCATAATTCTTAAAGTACGATTCTCGGTTTCCAACATCCTTTTTCACAAACCAGAGTCTCTAACCACTACTCATTATTCCTTGCTTTATTACACATATACATATTCGTAGACAGTTCTTAAATATTTCATCATGATAAATATGTAGCATAATCAAACTCCTCATATAGCATCAGCTTATTGATCATAAACATACCGTAACAGCGTAATACACATCGTCATCATAACATCATATAACCTCAGCCAAATCTCAAAATCGTTGTAGCTTCATTCAATAATTTCAAAACCTAAAAAAATTCTCTGCTCATGTCAAAAGTGTGATCTACCTCAAACGTACTTTAAAAATCATGATCCCATACCAAATACATCATTCAAAGCTCTCATAGTATCACAATGGTTAAAAAGAAATTTGAACAGTTCACAAAGTACAGACAAAATGCAGTTTCATAAGTGTGAAGTTATCCAACGGTGTAATTACGTAAACATCTGTCACTGATGTAGTCAAATAAATGTTTGTCTCTCTCAGTCACATAATCAGATAGCTGTGTAATTTATGTGTTAGAGAAATATGGTACCAATGTGTAAAGTTGTATAAGCCAATACCATATTAACTAGGGCTCCTTGTGGTTGCCAAACACATGGTACACAAAGTAGGTGTGTACCCCCTTGATGATTAATGTAATTATACCCTCAGGTGTTACAGATTACAGCAATGGAATGAAATGTATCACAGAAAACCTTTGTATCATTGTACTTCAAATATCTTTAAAAATAAATTATTTAAGTACAAAATTAATCACTCAAATACGTGTACTGTAGCGCTAAAATGTGCATTTTGTTGTAAGATAATCTCTGTGGAAGTGTTGTAGTTATCGTCCTCCAAAAGCTAAGTTCTGCAGAAGCCAATGTACTTACCTCATGATAAACGAAAGTGAAATACTTTGCGTATAGATATGTTAGTTATTATGCTTATTGCCATGATGAAGAAAGTACTGTGCTGTAACATATTGTTGTGCTACGGAAAAGGCTGTCTCATTGTAGCTATACCACAAAAGTTACTACTAAAACATGTTTTACTTTCCAGAAGAAAGTACTGTGCTGTAACTTATTGTTGTGCTACGGAAAAGGCTGTCTCATTGTAGCTATACCACAAAAGTTACTACTAAAACATGTTTTATTTGCCAGAATAATACAGAAAAACTGTGCAGATATAAAACAGAAACACTGCAAAAGCAACATTGTAAATGGTCACTCATTAGTAGCGTCGTGATAAAATCGTGTAGCTGTCACATAAACTAACCACTGTGTCATCTGGTATCTCACTGAAAGTTATTTAAATCCAGAATGTATTTTCAAGTAAACCAAAATGTTGTATTAAAATCTCATTAGCAGCACCAGTATATGTTCTAAGTATGTAAGCCTTATAGTCATTACGTGATCGTGCAACTAACAAGCAAGAATGTACACACACAATAACACTGTGGCGTCTGTTCTCTATAACAATGCATTCGTAATTTCTGTTTAAATAACTTCTCTTGGTTCTTGATTGGATATTTAACTTCAAACATTGTTGCATGGTAACAGTTTCAAAGTCTGGCAATGCATACTAGAAATGTGAAGTGAAAAGTTTTATGGCAAAGACAAAGTTAAAAAGCAGATTATCTTTCAATAAACGGTTTTACATGTGAAATGTGGTGCAATCCTTTACTCTTCCTAGTACACAGAGTTTCAACCTGAACGCAATTATCATGTGGTATACGTCGATAAAGAATACTGGAATTTTTCTCAAGGTTAGCGTCTATGTTGTGTTTCTCTGACCCAGCCGGTGCACGTGTCTGCCTGCGGTGCGAGTCATTGTCTGTCTCTCTGTTGGCGCGTGTCGTTATTAAGATTAGGAGATCTAACTTCTACAAATTCACCTTGTCGAGAGGGCCCTGCACTGTTTGAATCCCGCCAGTTCCGATGAAATTCGCGTCTGTCGTTATGATTATATCGTCTGACGTCATGTCAGCAGTTCCTGTAATTTTTTTCTTGTCGGTTAAGTGGTGGAGAATTTCTCCCTGAATTATCACTGTACGGTGGGCTGTTGCGTCTGAAGTTATTCTGTCTCCCGTGATAATAATAGTTCTGATTGCCAAATTGTCTGTTTCTATGATTGTCTCTGTCATATTCATTAGTACGGAAATGCGATCTTTCTCTGTAACTATTACTCTGCCAGTGGTTGTCATATGGGTGGTGTCTGCTTTGGTCACGATTTGTGTTGTGAGAATAGCCTTCTTGTGTCCAGTTATTATTTCTGTCATCGCGGAATTGCGACAGATGTGACCTGTAGTTGTTGTGCTCCTGTTTTCGCGTTCCGCGATTATCAGTGTCAATTTCCAATTCTTGTAACAGTCCCTGAAAAGCTTCAACGTCGTCTTTGCAACATCCTGCCAAAATAATATGTCGTAAATGTTCAGGTAGGTTGATTAAGCAAATGCGGATGAATTCTGATGGGCTGTATGGGTTTGACAGGTACTGATTCTTGTGCAACATGTCTTCAAAATATTTCACAAGACTGGAAAATTCAGATTGTTCGAAATGTTTCATCATTATGATGCTATGTCTTACTCGGTCTTGTGTAGCTTGAGACCAATATGCTGAGAGGAAGGCATGATAAAATTCACCTTTACTGTGACAATCGTGAATGACCGATCGCATTCTTACAGCTGATTCATTCTCTAAATAGCCACACATAAATTCTAATCTGTGCTCTAATGACCAGTTGGGAGGAAAACAATGAGAGAATTGATGGAGCCACACTTGTGGATGAATGTTGTTGCCAGACTTCTTAAATGTTTTAAGTTTACGTGTAGTAATGAACAGCTTATAGTCAAAATCATCATGTCGGCGAGTCGCATATCGGTCATTGTTATGTCGTTTCGGCGGTTCCATTTCAAAATTCGTTGCACCTTGCCTATTTCTTTCATAATTTCCGAAATGCGCTGTGTTATTATTTTGTGGCTGTTCCGTATTTCTATGTCCCTCTTCCCGTATTGGAGCGCGAGTCTCCTCTGAAATACGTAGTTCTTTTATTACCTGTGTCAGCTGATCTTGTACTTCCCGGATTTCTCTTTGGTGCTGTGTATTGATTTGATTTTGATTTTGTTTGAATTTTCTAATTTGTTCATACTCTTCAGTGTCCGTGAGGGCTACAGGTCTTGTGTCATTCAGATCATCATCTACATTTGTAGATAAGTTAGTGAACTGATCTGAAAGTTCTGCTACTTTATCCGATAGTGAAATTATTTCCTCTGTGTGTTTTTCTGAACCAAGTTTCAAAGTGTCCATTTGTGCTGAAATCGTATCTACTGTGTCCTTTAAGTTTTCCTGAGTTTTTGCAAGTTGCGTAACCGAATCGGTAGATGCAACTGAATCAGTTTTAGCTTGCAAGGTGTTGTGATTTTCATGAACAATAATTTGCAGTTCTTTTATGGCTGCTTCGTGATTCTGTAATGCATTTTCATGACGCGAAAAAATAGGTTGGAAATGCTCACAAATTTGTGTTTTTACGTCATTACAGACTTTTTGACATTTCTATTCAATGTTATGTAACTCAGCAGTTAAATCTTCACGTGTTTGTTCAAATGTGGTGTCTAACTTCCGAAGATTTTGTTCCATTGTGTCTAACTTTTGAAGATTTTGTTCCATTGTGTCTAACTGTTGCTGTGTTTGTCTCTGGTGTTTTTCCATTGTGTCTAACGTTTGAAGACTGTGTCCCATTTGTTTCTGATTTTATTCAAGCGTTGTGTCTAACGTTTGTAGCCTTTATCCCATTTGTTGCATTAACTGTAGTAACAGTGCACTGGTGTCTGAAACATGTTCCTCAGTGCTATTCGGCAGTGCATTTGAACCAGCAATATTCGCATTTTGAAAAGCAGAAAATGTGTCTTGATTTATTTGAGAAAACGGTGAAGACACAAGACCTGAATCTACAGTATTTGCAAGATTGTGTCCTGTCATTTTGGAATCCTGAGGCGAGCCGTTGCCGACCGATCGATCGATAATGCTTCCCTGTTCACTAATTGTTTCACTGGCTACACCACTATTTGCAGCCCGCTCCATTTCCCTATGCACAGTTACCAAATTACTACTTTGAACATTAGTTAATTCATTACATGGTGGCGCTAACACACTGCTTTCGTCATTTCTCAGTTTACTTTGGAGCCTAGTATTACGTTTTTCACACGCCATTATTGTCACAATATGTCACACAACAACACAGGAAAACTCAAGTTGAAGAGCAAAAATAAGAGAACACATTAATATAGCACTGAAAATAGTATCTAGTTCATTGCAAGCGCAGCTGCGAAATACTTGGTGCAAATTTACATGTGTGCCACACCTGTTTTACTGTACAACAATGAAAGACTGCAACTACAAAGGAGATTCTCTCTACAATTACGCGCTAGCAATAAAAAAAATCTACACTAATTACACAACTACAAGAAAAAACCAGAAAATTCCAGTGAGGTATCCTCGGCTAAGGGTGGACATATGAAACGTCCCCTTAGAACAATTATACATGACTGTGTTTAAACTGACACACAATATTTTTAGCGCAACGCAATCTGACTTTCAAAAATCCCTACAAAAGAATGGACCTGACTAACATTAACCTATACCTTTCACAAATCACTTACCAAAAATCTTCGTTACTCGAACTACTGCTATACAGTGAGCGCCACTACTGCCAGCTAAATAAAAGATTCAAACTACTGAAGGCACTAACTACTAATAGGCATAGTTAGCAAATGAAAGATTTTGATAGAGAACAAACAATGTATTTACCTCAATGGTGTTCAAAAGTCATAATGTACATAGCAGTTCATGACATCCAGTCTTACAAATTTCAAAACTCCGCCATTTCTCTCCTCACATCCACCACTGCTGGCGGCTCACCTCCAACTGCTCAAGGCTACGCGCTGTTCACATCCAGTTGCCCAACACTACAACGGCAGACAACAATGCAATCTAGCCACAGACTGCACACAGCACAGCCAGTGATTTTCATACAGAGCGCTACGTAACGTTGCCAATAAGAAAACATAAACAGCCTGCTTACAGCGTGTCATTGAAACCGGTCCATTCCTTGGGACGTTTGAGTCCCACACCCTTGCTGTCGAAAATAACAGTTTTCAGTGTCATGAGCAACAGGAAGTCGGTCTTGACAATCTTTGCAACTACTGATCCCTCCCTGACGCCTTATCTCTTCCTGTGGCCATTGTGACCTAGCTGCCGCCTTGAACATGACCTCACCATTTTGAAGTTCTGTGTGACCTTAAGGTTTCCTCTTGTTTGCAGCATGGAGCCACTATGGGCCGCTCGAATCCATTCGATGAAATCTGAATTGACACGTGCGTGAATAAAATGAAGAGAGGTCCCTGTGAGACCCAGCAGCACGGCAAAACCCTAGGTGGTATCCGTCCACATTTACTGAGAATTTTATAAATGTATGTTTACAGAGAAGAACTGCAAAGTACCCCTACACGCCTGTAGGTTGGTAACCACTTGAAACATCTTCTGCGGCACTTGCCTGGGCCTTAAGCTACTTAGGATCACGTTCAGATTTGGCGGAATGGTTCTGAGCGGTGTCTAGTGGTTACATCAGGAACGTACCTACAGCTTTTGCATGGGGTTGGGAGGAGGGGGGGGGTCCAACACTATCATTTAGGAAGATAAACCTGTCTTCGCCCACCACACAAAAAGGTTTTTCTGTTAACGCCAATAGAGTCAACCAAGCAGCAATTGAAAAAACCACAAATACGTTAGCATCCATATTACATGTGGGTAAAACTGTAGAGTAACACTAATTGAGCAAAGAGTCTTTAAATAAAACATATGTATTGTAGCTGTTGAGGTATTTATTTATGAAAAAGCAACTAACTGTAAGCTAACATTTGAGGTAATTATATATTTTTGAATATCATTATTAATTATCTATACAGGATGCGTCAAAATGTATACACACTTTGAAGCGTCATAGAAAATTTATTTCCCGTTCTAAAATGACAAATTTCTGGAAATGGAAAGCTTAAAGTCCAACTGGAAAAATAAATGCACTTTGAAAATGTGGTTAATGTTCAAACTGGTGGCATTCAGCATCAATACATTTCTGAGTACGAGTCACCACTAATTCCGTACATCGTACCAAAGTGTCCAATGAGATTTCTGTGCACACCGCCTGAACTCATTCCAAAGTGTGTCCACGTTATGTGGTTTACGTTTGTACACCTCATCTTTTGCTGTGCCCCATAAGAAGAAATCCAGTGGCGTGAGGTTTGGAGAGCGTACAGGAAACTCGATTGGTCCCATGCGTCCTATCCACTAGCCTAGCACATTGTGATCCAGGTATGCTCGTACGTCCCTATGATAGTGCGGCGTGGCGCCATCTTGTTGGAAATAAATTCATCATTACCGCATAATGCACGAATGGCAGGGAATAAGGACTCAGCAAGCATTGTTAGGTACGTTTCTCCAGTAACAGTACCTTCAAAGCGGAAAAGCCCAACGAGTCCTCTTGCAGACAAAGCACACCACACATTTACACCAGGCAAATTCACAGCCTTTTCAACTGTAATGTGAGGATTATCTTCAGCCCAGTACGCACAATTGTGCCTATTGACAGTTCCATTGAGTTTGAATTGGGCTTCATCCGACCAAATTACGTTACCCATAAATCCTGGTTCACGTCTCACTATCTCCTGAACCCATTCACAAAATTCTAACCTTCGATCTGGATCGTTGTCACTTAGCTGTTGCACCAGCCTTGGAATGCACACACGAAACTTGTCTTTATTCAGAATGCGTAGCACACTACTAGCACTATTGGCACTCACGTGCCGCTAGCCTTGAAGGTGTTTGAGGCGAACGCTGAAACAGTTCCAAGACCGCATTTGTGGAATCATCACTTGTAACTGCACGAGGTCGCCCTGATCGACCTTTATGCACGTCACACACTGTTCCACGAATTTCGAATTTGTCTCGTAGACGTGTAATTGTCAACCTTGAAAGTAGTTCTGTACCATACTCACTTCTCCACTGTCTTCAAACCGCTGCTACATTCTCAAACTTCCAGTACCACTTAAATATCTGCTTCCGCGCTTCGAAGCTCCAACGCACGTCAGCCATGTTGCAGTTACATCCTTGCAGTGGCAAACTGCTGCCACCTGTTGAAGAAACATAACATTACTTTCTCACAGATATTTAACCTTGTAGAACTGTCTATGACAGTTCAAAGTGTGTATACATTTTTTGACGCACCCTGTATTAAGTGTAACAACTACTACGGCTTCTGACATCAAATGTAACATTTGTGTTACTAAATGTGACAGTTCTGTCACTCAATGTAACTGGGTTTTCTCTTTTGATGCTGTCAATTGTCAGGATGAGCATTCTAAAGCATTCTGTCAGGGTGAAAATATTAAATAAATTAACTTTTCTCTCCTGCAACATGTGGGCAGGGTGGGTTCTCCCTTGGCTCGGGTATGAGGTCGAATGAAACATCATTTTACATAAGATAAATTTTATTGAAAGTTTCGTACAACTGTATCTTACTGGGACGTTCTGGTTCGGAGAGCGGCAGCCGTGTCGTTTGCGTAGCCTTCTGCTGCGACAGCGGCGGCGGCGGCGTCTGATTACGCGTAGCGGTGTGTATCTCGTGTCGCCGTCTCGCCCAGCTGACCGGAGACGCGCAGCGCGAGGTGGCCCGTTTAATTATTGCGAGCGACGTCGTGCATCGGATGGTGATACCTTGAATGTGGCGTCCCAGTGTTTCTCTTCTCTAAGCGGCCGCGTGTGTTGTGCGTCGACCAGCGGAGCGGCGCGGCGGTGGAAGGCCAGTGTCCCGAACTCGAACCACGGACTCCCGCTTGCCAGTCTTCGGCTGTCAGGTCTTCATCCCAGCTCACAGGTAACTACTGATGTGAGGCCGTCTCCTTCCCGTCCTCACGAGTCACCCGGGTATGTAAAAACCAGACTTCCAATACCTTTTAACTTCTGTCTTCTGGCGCCGCGGCTGCTGCTTGCTATTCCATTACAGCGGCGGACTTGGTGCGTCTGTGCATGATGCAGTCTCTTCTTGCATGACGGTCTTCAGCACCGAAACTGACTGAAAACTACTGCTACTCTTCTTTTCTTCCTTCGTCTCTCGTCTTCGTCTCCGTCTGTCTTCATCTGTCTTCATCTGTCTTCATCTGTCTTCATCTCTCTTCAACTGTCGGGCCCACCGCGTCTCGCGTATTTATTCACTTCAGTTCACTGGGGGTGAACGACTTCACGGCCATTGCCTCTTCTGTCACGTTGAAAAGCTTCTCGAAGAATCTTCTTGACCTCGGTCATTGGCTCTTGGAATGTAGGCGGGGGCCTCTGATCGCATGTGACGACTGAGAAACACGTGAGCCGGTCATTGCTTCTTCCGTCACGTTGAAAGGCTTCTCGAAGAATCTTCTTAACGTCGGTCATTGGCTCTTGGAATGTAGGCGAGGGCCTTTGCTCATGCGACAACTTAGAAACACGTGAGCCGGTCGGGCGATGCCCTGACGGCTGAATCGACAGCGCCCGCTTATGTGGAACCCGCTGACTCCACGGTCATTGTTTCTTCTGTTCTGCCCGCTGAATGCCAGTATGTAACTCTCTAAACTAAACCAAGTTTTCCATTTATATTCTACTTTCTTAGTTCACTTTGATTTCACTAATTTATTTACTTAATTAACACTCAACATTCCTCCACCCTTCGGAGAAATTCGCCCTCGAATTTACCACTCAACATTCCTCCACTCTTCACACGGAAAAAGCACAAGCACTGAAAACTCTCGACTTAGAAGATTACACACGCTTCACATTAAGTTTGTGGAAAATACTTTATCACTTTACAAAAGCACTGTACGGTCATGAATCACATAGTTCTTACATAAATGGTTGTAATAAGTGTAACAATTCTTGATGACAATGAATACACAAAAAATAGATTTTGCACTTAGAAAATTACATAGCAACAGCTGTTTAATCTACCCTATACTAATGCAAGAATATCTATTCTACAGTATTGTTTATTTTAACAAGAGACTGTTTAATAAAGAATGAAGTACAATAAACAAAATTAATACACTAATGCTCAAAAGTAACTGCTGAAGTACACCAGTTAAGAGTGTGGTATCCAGTTAACAGGGATTTGATGAAGTGGTATATTATTATTTGGCTTATTTTTTCGTCTTAAATAACAGGAAACTGTACAAAGCAGAAACACCAACACAAAGGTTCCAGATATACCCGTTCCTAGCATTATAATTTTAGTTTTGTGTTCACCTTTTAATTTTAAGACATGTTGCATCATAACATAGGCATCAATTTTGCCTTGCTGTGAGTTTATGACTTCAGAAGGGAACTGTCAAGGGAGTCATTGAGGTAGGATAGGTTTTGTGTAGGAAATGCTTGCATGGCGTTTTCTGAAAAAAGCAAACAACATGGTTATGAACCTACAAACATAGTAAAAACAAAAACAAAGAACAGAAGGAATACATTGTTAACTACAAGATCTACATGTTTCTACGTTCAACTTTTCTTTCTTAAAAAATAAACCATTATAATTTATTAATTATTTACATTTGTATACTGTCCATAGTCTACTAAGATTCAACTAGGACATTCGCACTCTCGATCGAAGATTGTATGGTGCCATGTCTGTATGTTGTGCTGGCGTGGCCACTCTTTTTCCTTTACGGGATCTTCCTCCACCCTTCGGAAAAGCAGACACTATTGTTGAAGGAATTACATCTGGAGCGCCCTTAAAAGGTTTTAAACGACTTGCATGGACAATGGTAGTTCGGGTGGGCAGTTGCAATTTAACGTTGACTGGTGACGTGATCTCAATAATTTGATAAGGACCTCTGTAGTTTGTTACAAATTTCTTCGTTTTTCCTTTAGCTATGTAAGGAGTTGAAAGCATAACCCACTGACCGATTTTGTAATTTGGATATTTAGCTTGGGTATTACCTAATCTTTCCTGTCGTTCCAAAGCCTTTGTATTAGATTTTTGAACCTTTTTCCATACCTCCTTCATCATTCGACTGAAATCTCTTACTGTTTCTCCGACTTTTCCGTTTTTCTGCCTGATTACATCAAAAGGGGACGGCATTTTTTTCCCATAGACCACTTCATAAGGTGACATGCCAGTTGCTTCATGCGTTTTGGCGTTGTATACCGACACGATTATTGGTAAATACGTATCCCAATTAGAATGTTGTTCGTTAATATAATAACTAAGCATCTTGCCAATTGTCCGATGAACTCTTTCTGTGCGCCCGTTGCACTGAGGGTGTAACGGAGTTGTGGGTAATTTGCGTATTTTTAATAAGTGGCATAGCTGTTTCATTAATTCAGACATAAAATTAGATCCTTGATCTGTGATAATAGCTTCAGGTACTCCAAATTTAAGTATCCAGTTGTTAACTAAAGCTTGGGCAACTGTATTTGCTTGCTGATCTGGGAGACTCACCATAGCTAGATAGCGTGAAAAGTGATCTATAATTGTAAGGACATACTTATTACCAGCAGGTGTTTTATGAAATGGCCCGTAGAGATCGACTCCGCAGATTTGAAATGGACATGAAGCCTCGGGGAGCCTCTGTAAGGGTATTTTTGAACGAGAAAGTTCAGCTCGTTGTGCGCACGCAATGCAATTACGAACGTACTGCGCAACATCCTGCTTTCTGGTTTGCCACCAAAATCGTTCTGCTACTCGTCTTTCGGTTGTCCGCTGTCCACCGTGTCCTGCAAGGATATGATCGTGGGCCTCTGCCATTATTTCTTGTCTAAGGTGTTGGGGAACAACAATTCGCGGTCCAAGTTTTGTTTTACGGCATAATACACCATCTTCAAAGCAAAATTGTTTTTGAGTTGCGTATTTTTTACATTCTGTATCCTCATCTTGTGCCTTTCTCCAGTCCTCAGTATCTCGGCCTGTTGCTTCCAAAAGTGCTATTTTCCGACTTAGGCAATCTGCATTCGTGTGTTTTTTGCCTGGTTTATGGATAACTTCGAAATCCATTTCGGAAAGACATAGGGCCCAACGGGTAAGACGACTAGATGGATCCTTTAATCCAAGCAACCATTTTAAAGCTGCGTGGTCTGTAATGACCTTGAATTTTCTACCATACAAGTAGCATTTAAAGTATTTGATACCATAAATAGCACTTAACAATTCTTTCTCCGTTGCGGAATAATTTCTTTCTGCCGTTGTTAGTTGTCTCGAAGCATAGGCTATGGGGTGTTCCGCGCCATTGAAACACGTATGTAACATAGCAGCGATGGCGAGGCATTGTAGCATCTGTGACCAGAGAGTATGCGCTTGACCGCGCGAGTGTTGCGAGCGGTTCTCAGTCAGTCTGTCGTTGTCAGTCAGTCGTTGCGAGTCTGTCAGTTAGTCGTTGCGAGTCTGTAGCTCTGTCTAGTTGAGAGCAGTACTCAGTCTGTAGTCGTCATGCAGAACGGTCGGTCAGTAGTAGCAGCCCAGTGCGGTTGTGTGATGTAGGCGGTCGGCAACACTGGTCAAGATGAGGAATAAGGTATACTGTTAATTAATATAATCATTAGATAATGAAAAATTTTATTTATTGTAATTATTCTCCAACAAGTCTCCCAATAATAATTTTTTTATTTCAAAAGCATTTTCTCAAAAATTTAATTTTTTATTGAACTCAAGATTTCGTTGCACTTCCCATTTCATTCCACTTCTTTTGAAGAAAAATTCCACTAAAATCACAAAAAAAAGAGAATATTATTATTTGCAATGCAGTTCCTCCAAGCGGTGCGCAACAACAAGAGCAGATATGTGACATCCATTTGTTCTGAGGTAAGACTTTGATTCTGATTGTTTTACACAGGGCCAAAGACCGATATTTCGGTTTAATTGTATTCTCTTGTCACTGAACGGACTTTAAATTTTGTGAAGAATTTATATTTGAGTCGGATTGCGTGTTTCACATTTTTGTTGCCATTGTCAGTACATTTCATTGTGGGCAGGTTACGCATAGAGCAATGTCCATTAGCATCCCTAAATAATATTGGCCATTCTTTTAAATTTCTGTGGGGAGGTTACACTCGGCTCCCATTTGTATTGAGTATTGTCATTTTCATTTCTTTTAAAATTACGGTGGGGGGGTTACACTTGGCGACACCCAGTCCAGGATCGTATTTCGTTGAGAGTCTTTTGAGCGACAGTCAGATATCTGCTCTTATTTGCTTAGATAATTAGGATTTAGCGCAACGCTTTTAATAATATTGTGACTTTCTCTCTACAGGTCAACGGCAATTTGTTGCTTTGTTGTATTTGTGTGTTGTTTTTGCATTGTGCTTATTTATTTTGTGAAAAATTTTGACTATTGTAAAAATGCCGCGAAAGACTGTGAATAGTGTATCGCGAGGTATTATGAATGAAATTACCGGGTCAAACGACTTTACCGATAGGGCATGTGACATGCAGTGTAATGATGACAATCCTGCGTTCACTAACAATCAATGCGTTCCAACCACTAATGATGATTTTTGTCTTAATGATGAACAAACGAACTCAATTGTCTCTTCTGTTAATTTGACGACAATTGATGACGCGGGACGCTCCATTGTAATGAGCGCTACCCAGCCTAACACACACGGTGTGAAAAATTCTCGTGACGAACAGACAAATTTGTCTAATGAAAGTGGTCAGTGTACCGAAAATACGACGGACTCGAGTGAGAAACGTTTTTGTAAATTACAGAATGACCAAATGGTCATACAAAGCGCAACAATTCCATGTACACGATCAAACAGCACAGTTGATGGAGTGGGTAATGTTACTTTGGATCAATTTATGGCAATAATGCTACAGTTTGAGAACGAACTTATTGAAAATTTCAAACAACTTAGGGAAGATAACAAACAAAAGAACGAAAAACTAGACAAACTTAGTGAGCAGTATAAACAACTTAATAAAAAACTTGATGAGCAGAACAAACGACTGGAAGAAGAAAACAAACAATTTAGAGAACGGAACAAACAATTTTCTGAAAGTATTAAACAGCCGAGAGAAAAACACGATAATGTTAATGAACAGAACAAACAAGTTAGGGAAGAGATTACAGCTGTTACCGTTCAATGTCAGGACAATAAAGAACAATTACATGCGGATACTAAGGCTTGTGCTAATAACAGTAATGAAGAAGTTGGCACTGTTGCACAAGGCTTAGATAATTCAAATGCAACACAGATCCACGAAATTAATGTAGTCACTGAACAATGCCCTAAAAACGCAGTACAGATTCGCGACGAAGTTAATTTAGAGTCACTGAAAGTTTCACACACTCCGAATACGGAAGTCAATAATAAAAGTGAACGACAGAACAACCAAAATGTCGAAAGTTTTGAAGTAACAGAGATGAAAAACATTTCAGTTAATAACATGCCACAACAGACGCCACTTTATGAGCATTTGTCAGAGTCACGCAGCGTGTATAATGTGAGCAATTTACAGCAACTACGCGACGTAAAATCCGAAAAGCCACGCGACTTAAAATCTGAAAAGCTACGCAACTTGAAATCCGAAATGACACAGACGAACAGATTTACACACAAACCTGAACGTGTTATCAAACTGAGTGACGAGAACGTAGATTTCGAGCAATTTGCATTTGTAAGAAAATGTAAGGAATTTAATAATGACAGCGTACAGGTACACGATTTGCACTGTATACGACAATTTATCTTTGTACATTCACCGCTATTGCCTGTAATGCAGAAGCTAGCTTTGAACCAGATGCGACAATTTATTTTTGTATTTACAACAGCATTGCCTATAATGCAGAAACTGGAATTAGCACGGATACAACAATTTGCCTTTGGAATTTTACCGCTATTGCTTGCAACGCAAAAGCTAAAATTTATTTGCAGTGCGTAATAGACCTCAGGGGATTCATTACGCTTTAATGAATATGTGCCGTAGCGAGCATAGGGCCCCGAGCTGTAGTAGTGCTATTTCATCTTTAGTTTTCTGCACTGCTGCCTTTTCTTCTACTATCCTTTATATCTATCCAAACTGCTCTTTAACTATTGCTCTACCTAGTATTAAGAAACAAGTAATGAAAACCGGATATGACAAATCTTTACCGAATGTGACAATTTTCAGTAGGCACTCCCATAATGACAACTACCGCCGTAATTTTAATAACAGATAAAATCGTAATCATCAGTATGTACAAAATTTTCGGCAATCGCAACCACATTTTTGTAACAATAGATGTTTTTCACCACAATAGCATGAAAGTCAGCCGCTTAGCATACCTAACCAACAATGTAGTCTACAAGGTCAACCAAACTTTAATGTTTCGCCGCGTGCACGTATAGTCCCAGCTCCAACAAATGGTAACGCATGGCAGCAAATAAATAACTACGTACAGACAACACTCTATTTCAACTCGTATCGCAATACACCGTATAGGAATGACTATCACGACAGACGTAAAAATAATGAGCACAATTCTCGGCGTACATTTAATAACAGTCGATATTATGAGCAGCAAGAACATTAGCAACAACATATTATCACGAATGAAACAGACAATAGGTGTCATCGATAGCGTAATACGTCAGTAAGAAATAACAGAGCAGTTCATATAGTGGGTATGCCACAATATTCTCCCGTAAATAACAGCACGTACGATAGAATTTGACCAGACACAGTACGGATTGCATATTCCAATAACGTAAGCAATAATTTAGGCACGCAGAATCTTCTTCACGAAAATGTTATTAATTTTGACGACATCCGACACACGTTTGCATTAAGGACAGAATTACGACGTATGTAGACGATATTCTTATTGCAGAAGCTAACTGGTCTGAACACAATCTGATTCTTGAACAACTGTTACAAACTTTGCATGCACAAGGACTTACAGTTAACCTCAGTAAATCGCATTTTGGCAAAACTTCTATAAAATTTCTTGGACACGTAATTTCAGCAGAAGGCATTGCACCTGATCCGGAAAATTTCAAGCTCTACGTGACATTAGTGTTCCTACGACGAAGAAGCAATTACGCAGTTTTTTGGGCTTAATTAACTTTTTTCGTAAATTTATTCATCATTCTGCTTTAGACACGCCTAGACTATGCCAATTAACAGGTAAAAACAGTATTTGGTCTTGGGATAAGCAAGCACACTCTGAATTCATGAACCTGAAACATGCTTTGTTGAATGCACCACTTTTATCGCACCCAGATCTTACTAGAAATTTTTCCATTGCTACCGACAGTTCCAACACCGCTTTAGGCGTACACATTTTCCAGGAAATTGAAGAAGATGGTTCTACTATAATTAAAAACATCGCATTTGCAAGTCGCATTTTGTCACCTGCTGAACGAAATTACTCCGTTACAGAACTTGAAACATTATGTGTTGTATGGGCTTTTATGAGATTTAGGCACTTTCTTTATGGCAGACATACCACAGTTTACACAGATCACAGAGCGATACAATTTTTGCTTTCAGCCAAATTCACTCACGATAGATTAAGTAGATGGAAGCTGTATTTACAGGAATTTAATTTTACGATTGTTCACATTCCCGGCACACAAAATGTTATAGCAGACGCACTATCGCGTTCTCTCAGCAACAATCAGCAAGACGTAGCAACCCACTTCTGCAAAGCAAATTTCAGTGTCATGTACATTCAGCAAGTTGCATTTGAAAATTTTATTTCATCGTCATTACAGGACATAGCACAAGAACAAAACAAAGACAATGTGTGGAAAGAAATTAAACAGCTTTGGCAAGATAAGAATAATGTTACGATTAGAAACCACTACACTGTACGCAATGACATTCTGTTTCGCCGCTCTCATCCTGACAGCAACAATTGGTTATTATGCATTCCTGACGAACTGGTTAACAAATTAATTTGGTACACTCATTTAAGCTACGCACATTACGGAGCACGAAAGTGTTTTCTTATACTGAGACAGAACTGTTATTTTACTAATATGGAAAAACGTATACGACGAGTTTTAGCGTCTTGTAAAATTTGCCAGAAAGCTAAATCAGACACCACTTCACATATTCCTCCTTTATATCCCATTATACCTGTGAAATTAAGACACATGGCCGCAGTAGACATTTTTGGTCCGATTCCGAGAACTAACAGAGGTTTTTGCTACATCTTTGTCGCTGTTGAGCTCACTTCAAAATTTGTTACTTTCACTCCGTTACGCAAAGCTACTGCTAAAACTGTTTCAAATGCATTTGTAAAACATTTTCTATCTCATGTAGGGCATGTAATGAAAGTAATTTCTGACAATGGATCTCAATTCCGTAGTAGCGTATGGACACGCATGTTACGAGCCAGAAACATTTCTCCGATCTATATATCCAAGTACCACGCTTCTTCGAACCCTTGTGAAAGATTAATGAAAGAAATTGGTAAGCTGTGCCGAATATACTGCCAAAAAAGACATATTGATTGGGATACACACATACTCTCATTCCAAGATGTAATTAATTCCATTCCAAATGAATCCACTATGCTATCTCCGTCTGTTATACTGAAAAACGTTGAACCACCAAACAAAATTAAAGAATTAGTAAAATTCCCCAAAAGTCGTCGCCTACGACACCACGAAATAATTGACATTGCGCTGAACAACATCAAACGTGCCGCAGAGCGCCGGAGAAGACAGCAAAAACAGGTTTGTACACGCCGCGACTTTCACATTGGACAGAAAATATTAGTACGTACACACTATTTATCCAGCAAAATAAAAGGTAAGTGCAGTAAATTTGAACTTCTATACGCAGGTCCATATCGGATTCGCAGCATCCCTCACCCCAATGTTGTACACGTCGAAACTTTGAGAACCAGAAAATCGAAAGGCAATCACCATATATCAAACATTAAACCGTTTATTGAGTGAAACCACTGTATGATTCAACACACTATGATGCCATTTACTAATGCAATTATTTCACGTGACTACTTATTGATGATTATCGTATTTTTTCTTGGCAAGTGCCCGGCAAGGTAAGGTTAGCAGGTCGCTCTTCTTGTCGTTACACATCAGACCGTGCATATTTTTCCAGATGAATTTACACATTTACGACTATTTCAGCAATTATATTTATGTGACTACTTATTGATGATTATCGTATTTTTTCTTGGCAAGTGCCCGGCAAGGTAAGGTTAGCAGGTCGCTCTTCTTGTCGTCACACATCAGACCATGCATATTTTTCCAGATGAATTTACACATTTATGACTATTTCTGCAATTATATTTATGTGACTACTTATTGATGATTATCGTATTTTTTCTTGGCAAGTGCCCGGCAAGGTAAGGTTAGCAGGTCGCTTTTCTTGTCGTTACACATCAGACCGTGCACATTTTCCATTTTTGGTGTATGTGACTGTACTCCAGTTTTGTTTGTATGGACTATGAAATAGTTAAGATATAACACACACCAGTCGACTTTGACATTTTTTTTGCCTTATGACATCTCAACATCGTGACTGTTTCACATTTTTTTTGCTGCTGCATTGTATTATTATGTGTATATCTTTGTTTTTGAACACTGTCAATGTTTTTGACATATTACGTTTTCTGTCATGTTATGCTGTAGGGTTAATTATGTTACCATAAACCAGTCATTATCTAGTGGGTATATGATTTAAATGCAGGACATTAATCTTTGTTCATCAATTTCAGAAAGGAATGATGATTCTAAGAAATAAATTTAACATAAATGGGAATTTCACCTACGGGATAAACGAAAGGAGATGCAATAACTTTATGAGGAAGAGTAAATGGATCAGGATTAACAAGCATTAACAAGACTATACTATACTCATCACAGAATAGCAGTCTTAACTAATTTTTTCTTTCAGAATACAAGGTGATTGATGCAGGCTGTCAGACTGAACTACACATCTTAGTTTTAGTGATGAAATATGCTAGAGATAAGGAATAGTTATGAAATGAGTAATGAAGTGATTTGTTGCAGATGATAATGAATACTGATGAATAATGATGAAGGATATGGTATTATGAATAATGAAGTTTTTCTTTACAGGTGATGATAATGGTGAAGTTATGATGCTATGGATAATGAAGTTTTTTTTTTTTTCTTTACAGATGAGGATAACGTTGAAGTTGTGTATTTATGTTATGTAGTTATTTAAGTATTTGTTGCAGTTTGCTTTGACAGCAGGTGTTACATTGCATAGTAGGATGACTGAAAGTTTTGGAAAGGACAGCTATGGAACACATTTTTATACACACTTCACTGCCTGTTAATTCGAAGTTCACTACTTTTCAGCATAGTGTGCGTTTCTTCTTTCAGGTCAATAATCCGTTTTTGTATTTTTTCCAGGAGAAGTTTTTCATGACACTTGCTAAACCTGTTACTTATTATACCTGTTCTAGTACTTGCATTTTATATTTTTTACCCATTTGTGTCTATCGTTTCTAAATGTGATCACATGTACTGCCTTGTTACATAATCTTGCTACAGCTGACTCATCACGAATGACGTTACCTATCCTCATTTGCAGCAATAGGTCAAAAGCAAAAAGTATTATGCCTCAGCAATTAATTATCGATCCCAACGCAATGCATTGCTAACAAAAAACATGTATTACCAGTCCCACATAATGTCACTAGTTTATGATAATTCTGAATAATACTGATCAACTCTGAATAGCATGGCACTTGATTAATGACCTCTTAATGAGACTATATTCAAAATGATGCTTTGTCACTAGCTAATAACTGCCACTGTTTATTGTAATGATACCACTTATAATGCCTATGATTATTAATGCTATGACTGTAATTAACTGATTTTTAATAATGACTTCGTAATAATCTGAATAATACTGAATGATGATTTTATTCAATACTTGCTGGCCACTGAGTGCCAATAATTAATGTCACTCCACGAATTGTTATTAATTATGCCATTGATTAGCTCTTGTTTCCAATGTTGATACTTTGTAATTTGAAATGAATGTGACTGTTTAATAATGCTTTGTAATTAGGAGAAGGCTAATAATTCTTAATATATTGGAATTTCAAATGATTAATTAACGATGCCATACTTTGTTGTTGGAAATGAATGTGACTGTTTCATAATGCTTTGTAATTAGGAAAAGACTAATGATTCTTAATAGATTGGAATGACACATAATTAATTAACTATGGTACTGTTTAATAATGCTTTGTAATTAATTAAGGCTAATAATTCTTACTATATTGAAATGACAAATGATCAATTAATTAACTGTAATTAGACAAATGATTAATTAACGACAAATGATTAATTAACGGTAATTAGACAAATGATTAATTAACTGTAATTAGACAAATGATTAATTAACGACAAATGATTAATTAACTGTAATTAGGCAAAGGCTAATGATTATTGGAATGACAAATGATTAATTAACTGTAATTAGGAGAAGGTTAATGATTCTTGATTATACTCTGTAACTGAAAAGAATGCGATTATTTCATAATGCTTTGTAACCAGGAAAAGAAGGCTACTGATTCTATGTACAACAATTAATGAACATTTTTCTGTAATACTACATACTTGGTACAGAAATGTTCAATAACTGGGCTATGAATGCCACAAACTACTAGTTAAGTCTGTAATTGTCAATATTATGTGACTTGATGTCCTTCACCTCATAAGCTGACTACCCTGAATTACTGCAATGTCCATTTGTCCTGTTTATCCTAGTGATCATGGAGCACTATCTTTGGTTTTGCACTAATTCTACGTTGGTGTGCCTTGTAAGAGTGTGGTGTTGACACGACATGCTGTCCACCACCATGAGCGATGAAGACATTATTATGGTCCCACTGTTTGGTGTACCTAATGTACTGCCAAAATGAAAACATGGAACATTACTACGACAGTTCAGTGTCTTGGCTACACTGATAAATTCTGATGGGAAAAGAACTTCAAGTTGTGTCACTTGGTGTTGTACTTCTGTGGAAAGATATGGACTTTCAGAGCAGCTGTGTGCAATCTAAAGTGCTACAACCATGATGCAATCCTTCCCTTTCCTATCCTGATTCTTGTCACATAAAGAAAAAATTTTGGTAACATCATTTATGTTCATAGGTTATACATTTTTCGATTCGCTGAACTCCAATGCGAGTACACTTATGTCACTTGTCAACATAATATTTTTTGCCAGTCTGTTCATTTGTTCTGAGTATGCTAAAGAATTTTCAGTGCCTGTGCACTTTGTTATCTGTCAAATAATTTGTATATACTTTTCTGATTTGCTACTATGTTTTGTACTCACATTTTGTCTTTGTCTGATATATTTTGTACTTAGTGCGTGTGCACAACATTTAAATACTCTGTAAGTTGTAGAATTTTGTTAATTAAAGAAAAATTTTGCCGCGCTTGGCAAGTCCAAATGACTCACCATCGCTGCCAAATTTTTGCCCCCCCAGTGGAGGGTTATGAAACACGTATGTAACATAGCAGCGATGGCGAGGCATTGTAGCATCTGTGACCAGAGAGTATGCGCTTGACCGCGCGAGTGTTGCGAGCGGTTCTCAGTCAGTCTGTCGTTGTCAGTCAGTCGTTGCGAGTCTGTCAGTTAGTCGTTGCGAGTCTGTAGCTCTGTCTAGTTGAGAGCAGTACTCAGTCTGTAGTCGTCATGCAGAGCGGTCGGTCAGTAGTAGCAGCCCAGTGCGGTTGTGTGATGTAGGCGGTCGGCAACACTGGTCAAGATGAGGAATAAGGTATACTGTTAATTAATATAATCATTAGATAATGAAAAATTTTATTTATTGTAATTATTCTCCAACAAGTCTCCCAATAATAATTTTTTTATTTCAAAAGCATTTTCTCAAAAATTTAATTTTTTATTGAACTCAAGATTTCGTTGCACTTCCCATTTCATTCCACTTCTTTTGAAGAAAAATTCCACTAAAATCACAAAAAAAAGAGAATATTATTATTTGCAATGCAGTTCCTCCAAGCGGTGCGCAACAACAAGAGCAGATATGTGACATCCATTTGTTCTGAGGTAAGACTTTGATTCTGATTGTTTTACACAGGGCCAAAGACCGATATTTCGGTTTAATTGTATTCTCTTGTCACTGAACGGACTTTAAATTTTGTGAAGAATTTATATTTGAGTCGGATTGCGTGTTTCACATTTTTGTTGCCATTGTCAGTACATTTCATTGTGGGCAGGTTACGCATAGAGCAATGTCCATTAGCATCCCTAAATAATATTGGCCATTCTTTTAAATTTCTGTGGGGAGGTTACACTCGGCTCCCATTTGTATTGAGTATTGTCATTTTCATTTCTTTTAAAATTACGGTGGGGGGGTTACACCATTAATATTCTGACTCAAAACAACTCCTACTGAATGACCACTTGCGTCACAGGATAACATAAATTCTTTGTTATAATCTGGGTAGGCTAATACAGGACTGTGTGTTAACTTATCTTTAAGGGTTTGAAATGCAGATTCACAATCTTCAGACCAATGAAATTTTGCACCCTTTTTCAATAATTGGGTTAAGGGTCGGGCAATTTCAGCGAAATTTTGAACATATTTCCGGTAGTACGATGCGAGACCAATGAAACTTTGTACCTCCTTAACGCGTTGTGGTGTTGGGAAGTCCTTAACTGCCGAAATTAATCGAGGATCTGTTTTAATTCCTTTTTCACTAATGACATGCCCTAGGTATGTAACCTCTGTCAATGCAAAACTACATTTTTCCATATTTAATGTTAATTTAGCTTTTCTAAGTCTCTGAAAAACATTACGCAGACGCACAGCATGTTCATTAATGTCTCTAGAGAATACAATAATATCGTCTAGATATACACAACATTGCTGAGTTTTGAGTCCTCGCAATACTCCATCGAGTAGTCTTTGAAAAGTTGCTGGTGCATTTTTCAAACCGAAAGGCATTCTTTTAAATTGCCAGTGGCCTCCAGGGGTAGAAAATGCTGTTTTATGCCTATCTTCAGGTGCAACTTCCAATTGATGATATCCGCTACGTAGATCGATTGTTGAAAAGTATTTACTGTTACCCAAACTGTCAATGATATCTGTAATGTTTGGAAGAGGATAAACATCTGAGATAGTTTGTTTGTTAAGGTGTCTGTAGTCACAACAAAATCTATATCGTTTCGTACCGTCGGGAGACTTCTTTGGAATAATTACGATATTTGAATTATAAGGCGAATCAGAATATTCTATAATTCCATCTTTTAGATGCTGTTCTATAAATTCATCCAGCACTGGCTGTAAGTGATGCGCAACTCTATAAGGCTTCCTATAAACTGGGGGGCTATTTCCTGTTGGGATCCTATGCTGTGTGATGTCTGTTGCTGGCAATGGACCTTCTGCATTAAATAAATCTTGGAACTCAACTAAAACTGCTTCTATCGTGTCTCTATCCTTTCCTTTCAAATGCTCAATCTTCTGGCGCAATGCGGTTTTATAGGCGTCTGGTTTCTGACCATCATTAATATCTGACCAAATGAAATCTTCTTCTTCAAAAGTACTGACTGTAGCTACTAATATTCCCTTATGCAACTCTTTGTCCTCCACTCCGAAATTGTCAATATGTACCGGTACTTTTCTTTCTCCCTCAACGTCTTGAACCCGTACAACACTCCTACGTACAAAACAATGTGATACATCTAATTCCTCATTTTCCTCTAAAGGCTCTATTAGACACACTGTATCTGTAGGTACTTCGTGGTCAACGGTCATCCAGAGAAGTTTTCCTGAGCCAGATGGTATCTGATCCCGCGAATCAACCTTCAAGGACGTTGCACGCAGTATAGTTGATTTCGCCTTCCGGTTAGGGAAATCTTGCGGCAGAGGGCCCTTTGCAGCGGTGTCACCTAGCTGAAACACTATTCCGCTAAGTTCTACAGTTTGCTGTCTGAGGTCGATTTTAGCGTGATGTTTATTCAGGAAATCCAACCCTAGGATCGCGTCGTACCCGTCAGTTACCTTTGTTACCACTTCTACATCTTCCTGAATATAGAAAATCAATGATGTACATCCTAATGACTTCACTGTACCTCCTCCTACTCCACTCAATCTATACCTTGGAGGGTCATATTTCTTTTCTCCCATACATTCATTACTTACTATTGATACGTTTGCGCCTGTATCCACCAGTATCTTTGCCTCTTTATCCTGTATGGTAGCAGATAACCAGCATTCCGCCTTCACATTCGCCTTAATGGCATGAAATTTTATTGGGAACGCCTGGCGGCGGCTCCGACATTCCCGTTTGAGTTTAACTGATTTCTATTTCCAAAAACTTTCTTAGACCGGCATTCCTTGAATGTGTGACTTATTCTTTGACAATTAGTGCATTCAGGTTGTCTGCAGTTTTTTGCTATATGTCCGTGTCGATCGCACCTAAAACATCGTACTCCTGCTGAAAATATATTTCGCTTCTCCTTGTATCTGGTGGCAATGTCAATTTCTTCAAAAGCTGTCGCCACAGATACAGCTTCTGCTAAATTTTTAGGAAACTCTGCCCTGACACGACGGGACGTTTCAGGAGGTAACCCACGTAAAAATGTATCCAGAGCTCTATTTTCTGCCTCTTGTAAAATAACTCTATTTGCTTCATCACTAGTTGTCAACTGATAGGTGTTAATATTAACTTTTCTAATCCTATCTACAAAGCTTTCTAACGACTCGTTTTGCCTCTGAGTGATAGTGTTTAATTTTTCCCTATAAAATCTACAGCTGTTCTGTTTTTGAAAACGTTTAAGCAATCCTTTCTTCAATTCCTCAAATGTTGGAGCATTCCGTAATTCTTCATGGTATAAGATGTGTGCTTTAGCCTCACCTGTCAATCTTAACTTTGTCATTTGTAAGAGCTGTTCATTTGACCATGATCCTAACTTTGCAGCTGCTACTAAATCATCAAAAAAGGCTGTTATGTCCTCGCCAGGTTTACCTGAAAAAGGAGTTACTAAGGCTGCTGCTGAGGAATCTAGGGTGGGAGGGATTGAACTGGTTTGCCTAACCTCACACAACTGTTTAAATAATGTATTATTATCATTTTTAAGCTGTGCTATTTGATTAACTAAGCTCTGAATAGCTTCCTCGTAGAAACCGCTTGTGGTGCTGACTCTGACTTTGTACGATTTCGTGTCATCATTTTACAAACTGTTAGTTACACTATCTTACTATACTGAATTTAAAAGATGTTTAAATATTTCCGACAAACTCTTAAAATCATGAGAGAAAATACACTTCTAAATAAAGAAAATATTACGACTGCTATGCAAACCTCTATCCTTTCACACATTAAAAAAAACTAACTGTGGACCTTTAGTGACTGTCATTCACACCTCATATTGAGCCAAGGGTTTTTTCTCTGACACCAATTGTAACAACTATAACGGCTTATGACACTAAATGTAACATTTGTGTTACTAAATGTGACAGTTCTGTCACTCAATGTAACTGGGTTTTCTCTTTTGATGCTGTCAATTGTCAGGATGAGCATTCTAAAGCATTCTGTCAGGGTGAAAATATTAAATAAATTAACTTTTCTCTCTTACAACATGTGGGCAGGGTGGGTTCTCCCTTGGCTCGGGTATGAGGTCGAATGAAACATCATTTTACATAAGATAAATTTTATTGAAAGTTTCGTACAACTATATCTTACTGGGACGTTCTGGTTCGGAGAGCGGCAGCCGTGTCGTTTGCGTAGCCTTCTGCTGCGACAGCGGCGGCGGCGGCGTCTGATTACGCGTAGCGGTGTGTATCTCGTGTCGCCGTCTCGCCCAGCTGACCGGAGACGCGCAGCGCGAGGTGGCCCGTTTAATTATTGCGAGCGACGTCGTGCATCGGATGGTGATACCTTGAATGTGGCGTCCCAGTGTTTCTCTTCTCTAAGCGGCCGCGTGTGTTGTGCGTCGACCAGCGGAGCGGCGCGGCGGTGGAAGGCCAGTGTCCCGAACTCGAACCACGGACTCCCGCTTGCCAGTCTTCGGCTGTCAGGTCTTCATCCCAGCTCACAGGTAACTACTGATGTGAGGCCGTCTCCTTCCCGTCCTCACGAGTCACCCGGGTATGTAAAAACCAGACTTCCAATACCTTTTAACTTCTGTCTTCTGGCGCCGCGGCTGCTGCTTGCTATTCCATTACAGCGGCGGACTTGGTGCGTCTGTGCATGATGCAGTCTCTTCTTGCATGACGGTCTTCAGCACCGAAACTGACTGAAAACTACTGCTACTCTTCTTTTCTTCCTTCGTCTCTCGTCTTCGTCTCCGTCTGTCTTCATCTGTCTTCATCTGTCTTCATCTGTCTTCATCTCTCTTCAACTGTCGGGCCCACCGCGTCTCGCGTATTTATTCACTTCAGTTCACTGGGGGTGAACGACTTCACGGCCATTGCCTCTTCTGTCACGTTGAAAAGCTTCTCGAAGAATCTTCTTGACCTCGGTCATTGGCTCTTGGAATGTAGGCGGGGGCCTCTGATCGCATGTGACGACTGAGAAACACGTGAGCCGGTCATTGCTTCTTCCGTCACGTTGAAAGGCTTCTCGAAGAATCTTCTTAACGTCGGTCATTGGCTCTTGGAATGTAGGCGAGGGCCTTTGCTCATGCGACAACTTAGAACACGTGAGCCGGTCGGGCGATGCCCTGACGGCTGAATCGACAGCGCCCGCTTATGTGGAACCCGCTGACTCCACGGTCATTGTTTCTTCTGTTCTGCCCGCTGAATGCCAGTATGTAACTCTCTAAACTAAACCAAGTTTTCCATTTATATTCTACTTTCTTAGTTCACTTTGATTTCACTAATTTATGTACTTAATTAACACTCAACATAAGCAATAATATTATTATATTAGTCTCTGTATTTAAATTGTGACACTTTGGCATATCGCTGTAGCTTTAGGTCGTAAGTTAATTTAAAAATAATCATTAATTACTTTAATTTAAAGTATCATATTTAGCCTTTTACGTCTTGCTGCTAACTTACTAATAATTTCTTCACAATCTAGTATGACCGCCAGATCGCGATGAACACTCATTAGAGCCAGACCAGTAAGTGTTTCACCTCCCATTTTATTCCTTATATAAGTTTTTAGCCTCTTCATAGTCGAGAAACATTTTTCAGTGGTCGCCGTTGACACTGGAAGTAGGGTTAATGTGATAAGAAGCTTTTTTATCGAAGGGAAAAACAGTTCATCACACTGATCAATATCTTCTATTACAGTGACGGGTTTTTCTTCTACAGATTTCCAGTGATTGTGCCATATCTCGTATTTACTCAGAATTGTTGTGCCTACATTCTCACCAAGAAGTATTTGCGCTATCTTCTTAAGATTTTAGTTCAAATAGCTCTGAGCACTATGGGACTCAACATCTGAGGTCATCAGTCCCCTAGAACTTAGAACTACTTAAACCTAACAAACCTAAGGACATCACACGCTTCCATGCCTGAGGCAGGATTCGAACCTGCGACCGTAGCGGTCGCGCGGTTCCAGACTGAAGCGCACAGAACCGCTCGGCCACACCGGCCGAATCTTAAGTTTTTCTTTTGTCCTGGAGTCATTATTGGTTTTCTCAGGCAGAAGCATCTGAATCCCTTCGATTGTTTCTTCATGTGGTTTAAAACGAGCATCAAGTTCTGTGATCACAAGTTCAATAAAAGGGTAATATACATTTCGACGATAATATATTTGAGCAATTTCTCCTGGTACATTGCTGCGCTGGGTTTGCCTTCCAGTCGTTCTTGAAACAGTTATGTCACTTGAGCTCATCTGCTTTGTCTGCTCGAAAAGGACTGAGAAATCTCTTTCATTCCGAATATTTTGTAGAGTAGTTTTAATTGTTTTCGCATAACTGCAAGTGTTCATCAGGTCAACAGTGAACTTCTGCATTGCTTTATCCAGGTTCGCTGTATATGAAAAAACTTTTCGTAATATAACAAGCGTCATGATGAATTGGCTATTCTCCATGGCAGTCTGCATAGTATGCTTCAGTGGCGACATCCCTACTAGCTGCGTCTTGAAGGGCCTCAAGTGTTGCGCGTACTATAGGAAGCATTTCTGCAAATCTCTCAACAGCCACATACTTTTCGGTCCACCGCGTCTCTAAAGGGAGATCAGAGTTGAATGAGATGGGCCAGTTTGATCTGAAATTTTTTTCAAAAGGTTGTCACGAAGTGGAGATTGTCGAAAAAAGTTTACTATACTTTTTATTGTTCCAATACCGTTCCGTATCATAGGTATTTCACACGAATTCGCAAGAACTAAATTAAGAACATGTGCCACACATTGTACAAATTCCGCTCTCTGATATTGTTCTACAATTATTGTTCTCACTCCTCGTAACCGGCCGCTCATCACTGCAGCGCAAAGCCTTGCCCTACCAATTTGTCCATATCGAAGTTATAAGATAAGAGATGTGTTATGATCGTGTTTGCCAATGTTTGCGTTGAAACATCTTCCACGTAGATAATGTCAAGAAAATCCTGCCTGATTATCGATTTTCCAGATGAGCAGTCTACATATCGTAAACATAACACAAGTTGTTTTTGGCGTGATATACGTTTTGTTTCGTCAGCCAGTACAGTAAAAAAACCTACCTTCTTGACCCTTTTTAGTACTTGTGCTTGAATAGCATTACCACAAAGTTCAATAACTTCATTCTGAATTCCTGACATGGCTCTACTGTGGATGTTTTGTGTAAGTAAGTGATTCTTAAGTGCTTCATCACTGGATCTAGCACGAAAACGAAGTAGCGCTCTAAAATTAACGTCATTGTGTGCAGGTTCGTTTATTCCAACTTCTCCAGAATCACGGCACCCTCTTAGGGCAATTTCCTGTCTTCCACAGAGAATAAATGTTTCTACAATAGCTTTCAACTGCTTCTGTTCTCTTCAGCAATTTTACTATTTTCCACACTGATGGACTCTGTAACATCAAGAGCTTTTCCCTCCATGACCTTGTCATTTGCTGCCTGGTAGACAGCAAATTTATGATATTTTGTATCAGCGTGGTGATTAAAGCTGTCTAAAGCTTTCTTCCAGTTAGTAAGTGGCTTACTAACAAAAGCTCCAAGTTCCTGATGATCACGGCCGCCTTGCATTTTTCCAAATAAAACACTTATTTTGCAAAATGCTCCCTGCATGATGTCTGAATACACAAGCCATGAGTGCCTGGTAGTCCAATGACGTTGATAAGAAAGGTTCTTCTTGCCAGTGACGTCTCCAGTATACGGTGGGGTCCAAGGCTCTTTTAATGTTCGCAGCTTTTCCTCATCGTTGGCTGGAGGTTGCCTGACACATCTTCCAATGTCATAATCTGTGTATTTAGCTGGAGATAATTCCACCCTAGCTGTAAAAGAGATGAAGAAAATGAAACACTATCAAAACACGCATCCATTTTCGCTGGTGTACAACTAGCTATAGTAATGGACAGTAAATCACACGCTGCTACTTTATTGCAGATGTTTTTCTATCATGGTTATGTCTTTGACACACTTCCTGAAATACCTGTGACAGGATAGTGGATACCTGTTACATAGTGGTCAGTGTCAAAACTAATACTTTTTATTGAGGTGTGACATACTATAAATTTGACAGTCATAAAAGTCCTCCATTAACATTCAGCATTAGTGCAATTTCTGTTCTTTTGAGAATATCGCCGCCCAAAATAACCTCCACAAAATTGATAATACAAAATAATAGCTGTACAGCTCTTCCTAAATAACAACAATGGCGGTACTACAGTACGTGTATAGTATTATTTGACATCTTTATATAATTTGTATTGCGTTTTCTGCGAAAGAATCTAAGCAATTTCTTTAAATGAGTGCTAGGAACTTTTTAAAATTTCCTGTTCAGTGCAGACAATCTGCTTTCCTACTTACAGTATGTACAAGGGTTTCAACAAGGTTATGTGAAAGGGCTCTGTTAAAATTTTGGTTCCATTGGCTTTAAATATTTTTAATATCTGTATTTTATGTAGTGTGAATTCGTTTGAAATCAAACTTTTGTAGTGTTTACTTAAAAGATATTTTAATTTTTGCAACTTCATCTAACTACAGTTCTAAATAAATTCGTGAGATTTCTTTCTATGTAGCTTAAGATTAAACAAATACAGTGGTATGGTGTACAAGAATACGGAGTAGAGGTCGACTTTGACGCAGCGACCACCGGCAGTTTGTTTCAGAGCAGAAATTCGCTGCACTTGAGTGTTTTGACACTGACGGTTGTGAGGCAGTAGATTTGTGGTATCGCTCGGCTACTTCCACTGTGTAACAGCTGGCCTTTCGCAGCAATAGCAGACGTTGCGGCCAGCTGTTGTTGCTGCGTGGCGTAGCTGTCCCTTGTCAATGAACGCCGCAGCCATAGGCCGTGACGTGGGCCGCGCGCCAGGCCGCATTCTGTCTGCCCGGGTCTTGCAAGACCACAAGAGTAGTGGATTTTAGAATTTTTTGATATTTATGGTACGTGAAGTACACAACTCAAATGACAATCAGCCAAAGCCATTCGATGCAACTCTCAAAAATTCTCGAGGAAATCGAATTTGAAGTTTTACAATTATATGTAAGTACCAATATTTTTTTCAAAAAAACTAGCTATGGTGTAGGAGTAGCGTATACAGTTCGTAATAAGGTGTTAAGATAAAGGTCCTAGATTGGATTCCTGGCGGTTATTAATCATTGGAACAAAAGCAGAATGAGCTATTGAGGGAAGGAATCGCCGGGGGCGACCAAGGATAACATACATGCAACAGATCATGAGTGACGTTGGATGTAACACATACGTGGAAATGAAGAGGAAGGCAGACAGAAGAGAGGAATGGCGCTCGGCTGCAAACCAACTTCAGGGTTGAACACTAAAGGAAGAAAAGAGGACCAATATTAACACCGCTGTCTCAGCATTAAGTGTAGCTCAGGTGCGCCGGCTCGGTAGCTCAGCGTGTTCGGTCAGAGAGTTAGCTGTCCTCTGTAATAAAAAAAAAAAAACTGAGTAACTGGATCAATAATTAACTTCAACGGGTGTCAGGGGACGTCCGCCACGAACAATTACAATGAACTATAACGAACAAAATGAGATTACAAAAAAAAGCGTGCTTGGTCAGAGGGTTAGCTAGCCTCTGTAATAAAAAAAAAAAAACTGAGTGAACGGATCAACAAAGAACCTGATCGGCTGTCATCGGACGTCCGCCACGAAGAAATTCATCGACCAATATAGAGCAAAATGAGATTAAAAAAAGAAAAGGTGATAGTGTACTGGCCTCACAACCGCAGAGTCGCTGTTTAGAATCCTGCCGCGATAGTTCAATTTTTTTCGTTGTGTTCAAATACTTCCACAATTTTAATAGCTGTTGGGTGGGGCCGCCCTCTCTCTCATAGCGGCCAGCCAGTCGGCTAAGGGCGTGACGTCGCACGGCTTTTGTAAGGCCGGTGTGTTAGAAGGTGTTGGCTGTACGCGCTCTACGGAGCGTTGCCGAAACAGACTGTGTTTTGACGAGGTGTGCTCTAGATCCCCTTCTGACAAGAGGAAAAACGACTGTGATGTTGGACGCGTATGACGGCAACGACGGCAATTTACAAAATATAGAAGGTTACGAACAAACAAAAAATATGTTAAGTTTTCGTAAAAATTACCATTAGGTATTAAAATTTTGAAGTATTTGAACACAACGGAAAAAAAAACTATCACTGCAGGATTCGCAACACCCACTCTACGGTTGTGAGGACAGTACACTACCACCTGAACTACACTTAAAACTGAGACAGCGGTGTTAATTATTGGTACTTACATATAATTGTAAAACTTCAAAGTCGATTTTCTCGAGAATTTTTAAGGGTTGCGTCGAATGGCTTTTTCTCATTGTTATTTGAGTTGTGAACTTCACGTAGCATAAATATAAAAAAATTCTAAAATCCACTACCCATGTGGTCTCCTTTTTCGATCCTAAAACTAAGTTTGTTCACAAGGAAAACAAAAGGGGAAGTTAAGTTCCGCTTACCACCTCCTATCCGAGCGAGATGTCAGGGGCGGTGCGAGGGGAAGAAGCCGCTCTTTCGTCAAGAAGTGTTAACTCTACATTTATCATTTGTGTACAAAGACTTGCAGGTTATGCGGAATTGATAGTTTCATTTTGAATGATGGCAATTGTAGCTGCTAATTTCGTATCAGTTCTCATAGACAATTCGAAATTAAAAGAACTACAATTGTACAACTTACATTGTGTCAATGAAAAGAACTTGGCTCAACAATCACTTCTCAGTATCTTCACATGCAAAGTTCTGCACTAGATCACTGAGGATGGCACCAGCTAGACAAAGAACATGAGTATGTCAAAGTCGACCGACTTGTACTTTCTACTGCCGATTCAATTCCTGTGAACTTGGCTTTCCTGTACCTTTGTCATCAGAGACGGATTTACGTATAGGCCCACTAGGCACGGGCGTAAGGGCGGTAGCTTTAGAGGTCGGAATTTTTTGCATTCTATTTAATATTTTAAGTTTTAAAAATAACTACTGTAATACATAACAAGAATGATTAATATTGTGAAATAACCTTGTAGTTTGAACAAGCCTTAACAACGACAATCAACAATACAAGTTTGAAATATTGTTGTTTACTCAATGGTCAATTTAACCACTCATTTTCCGTCTGGAATCGTTTTGAAAAGTTATTATTGCCAGAACGCTGTTGGCTTTTAAGTTAACGTTCATTCAGAATAGAGAAAGGGGGCGACAATGAAATCAAATTATTCTGCATTGTCATTATTGTCTTAACGATTTTATCTCATACCACAGTTTGGTCAAGTAATCCTAGCTAGTTAGTTTATCATTGTTGTGTTTAAAGTAAAAAGCTTTCTGCTCGTTTACAGTGTGGTACGATTTTCAACTGGACCTTTTATTTAAAAACTTTTTTTGTGCTGGTGTTGGTTGACAATTGCATAAATATCTTTAACGTGAATAAGAATGACATAAACAAACGTGCAAAATTAAGTGGGGCGCATACATTACGGTGTGTTTAGGGGTGCAAAATTGTTTTATCCGCCACTGTTTGTCACATTTACTTTTTTGACATTGATCAGTTACCATTTTTGCTGGCATATAAAAGCTACTTCAACTTGGATAAAGTTGCAACCATTTTTAATATTAAACTTCATAAAATTATATCACACAGTACAGTCTCAGTGATCGTAGTTTCAAGATTAGATACCGCAAAAAGAGAGCTCCAAAACAATCACACGCTTTCTATGTTTATATTGGCCATGGAAAACTTATTTTAGAAAAATTATAAGAAACTTTAAATAAGTGATTGAATAATTCTGTAAGTTGAGATTTACACTGCCAATACATGTGCCTGTAACCACATGAAATTTCATTAACATCTGACTAACACTTTGCAAGAGTTTTGAAGTGAGTAGTTCCTAGGGAAAACGCCCATAATCCAGGCAATTGTTACTATGAATATAATAGAAAATAGTTATTAAACATTATAACCAAATTCTCTCATATAATAGCCTAACGCAGAGTTAAACTTGAAGAAATTGGTATAACGTATTTTGCGATAGGCCCATTTGTTCACTTGTAATTAAATGTTAAACTAGAAGGTTCTTCTTTATTTTTTAAAAAACTGCGACTTAAAACCATATAATCCTCTTTATAATGGAAATAGGAGACTCACCCTACTCTGCTTCATTCTCAGTTTTCCTGGATGGTCCAGCTTCTTCACGCTGGGATGTCGCATCACGTGGTGACATGCCACTCTCTTTCGAAACAAGTGCATCAAAATTCTGTGTCTCTTTTTTAGAAAAAAAAAACAGAAGGAATTTCTGTCTTGGCCGTTTCATAGTTTTTTTCTTTCAAACACGACTCTTTTAACAACTAAACACACGCACGCACAGTTTAAGCTGGCTTAACACACGACGCCCGAAACTTCGCCACTCTAATTGTGACTGCCCAAGGGGAAGCGACAGAACACACTGGATTGGTTCCGTTCAGTGTTGCCAGCCAAAAATAAGTTAATTCCGCTACGAGCACATCCAAATTCCACTACAGTTTCAAATGTAATTTATGACATAGTATAACGATATATGTACGTAATGTGTATACATAAACATACAGTTATACATGTCCCCGTTCGTAGTCGGTAATTATAACAATATGTTTACATTTGTGCTATAACATATACCTATAATCAGCGGTGGAAATATATTTGCGAACGCCGACCGTGTGTGGCTGTTTGTTGTTGGATCGTCTGATCAGTCGGAAGTTGCAATGCAGAGGAGAGTAAATGCCAATTCAAAATATAATTATTTTTGGATAGGTCAATATGAATTTCTTAAGGGACCGTAGTTTATCATGCATTTACCAGTAGAATATGGCGCGGAGAAAATATTTCGCTGCATGCAACTTCCGTCCGATTTAGACGAAAGAATTCGTGACTGTGAACTCTCTATTTGGCAGAAACATAAAGAAAATTAAATAACTTCATGAAGGAGTGAGACATAGATTCTATACTAAATAAATATTCCATACATCAGTTCCATTTAAGTTTGAATTTATGGGAATTAATAGATGAACTTACACTGCAATGAAGGATTTAACATGGATGCCGTTTTGACTGGCACTTCTCTTCTTGTAATGAAAATAATTCCTTTGACGTTTTCACATACACGTCGCACCATAAATCTACTGCTATGCAGTATTGCACTTTTACTTTACACTAAAATAATATTATTTTTAACAATAATGATACGACATGCGCGTCCGACACAAGTTACAAGAAACAAGAGAAGAAAAAAATGAGTAACTGAGTAACTGTTAATCGAGAATATCTCGTACATCAAAAGAATGTGTCAAAGTGTTCTTCTATCCGTTTTTCACGCTGCGGTTTTCAAAGTCAGTAACTCACTGTGTCTCTGCTTCGACAATAAACAAGTTATGTCACAGGTCGTTCACCTTTTACATTCTCGCAACATTATTTGCTAACTGTAGCTGTTGCCGAGCTACCGCTCGATTAGTGAATAATTTAAAATGATAAGGCAATCATATAATGTTACATTGCCTACCATGGGAATCTTAGAAATCAAGGAGATTACCAAGATTCACACGTCGCCGTTAACATTGTGGGATTGAGTACTTTACAGACTTACATTGATCAAACACAGTATTTCGGGCAGTTGATTATTAGTATTACACAAATATGGTGAACTCTCATTCATAGACGAAGACAATTCTTAAGGTAAAGATACACAAAAAAATTTAAAAACTATGACAGTAAATCTACAAAGTTTACGATGGAGATCATACATTATGTTCGTTACAGTCCTTTTTATTTACAGAGTTCATAACGAACATCTTTGTGGCCCCAAGTTATTGTCCAGAGTTCATAGGCTCTTGCCTCCTGAAAGAAATCACACAGGATTCATCTTTTTATACACAAAGAATTCTCACACATGGAATTTCTCACACGTGTCCATTTTTATACACATATGATTCTCACACATGGAATTTCTCACACGTGTTCATTTTCCATTGCTCACTAGTTGTCATGATTTTTACGCTTTCATTGTTTGTGTATTTCACAGGTAAGTTAAAATTTGATTCTTCTCCAGGTGAAGGTTATCGCTTGAGAAGTTGGATCGCTACTTTGCCTTCTCTGAGTAGAAAACTTTTCATCGGCTCTGTTCGGCGAGTCTCGCTCGCACGCTAGGTACACGCGTTACATGTAACAAAAAATATAAATACCGATTAGTCTAAGAACTAAGCTTAAATCTAATTTTAGGACTTGGGATGAATAAGAATTTGACTTTGTCACTATTCGCGTGTGGTTTGGCTGTTCGCATTTCATTCACGGGATATAACATTTAGCATAGTATATGATATGTTGTGAACTCATATGTTGTTGTTGTGGGCTTCAGTCCTGAGACTGGTTTGATGCAGCTCTCCATGCTACCCTATCCTGTGCAAGCTTCTTCATCTCCCAGTACTTACTGCAACCCACATCCTTCTGAATCTGCTTAGTGTATTCATCTCTTGGTCTCCCTCTACGATTTGTACCCTCCACACTGCCCTCCAATGCTAAATTTGTGATCCATTGATGCCTCAGAACATGTCCTACTAACCGGTCCCTTCTTTTTGTCACGTTGTGCCACATACTCCTCTTCTCCCCAATTCTATTCAATACTTCATCATTAGTTATGTGGTCTACCCATCTAATCTTCAGCACTCTTCTGTAGCACCACATTTCGAAAGCTTCTATTCTCGTCTTGTCCAAACTATTTATCGTCCATGTTTCACTCCCATACATGGCTGCACTCCATACAAATACTTTCAGAAACGACTTCCTGACACTTAAATCTATAGTCGATGTTAACAAATTTCTCTTCTTCAGAAACGCTTTCCTTGCCATTGCCAGTCTACTTTTTATATCTTCTCTACTTCGACCATCATCAGTTATTTTGCTCCCCAAATAGCAAAACTCCTTTACTACTTTAAGTGCCTCATTTCCTAATCTAATTCCCTCAGCATCACCCGACTTAATTCGACTACATTCCATTATCTTCGTTTTGCTTTTGTTGATGTTCATCTTATATCCTCCTTTCAAGACTCATATAAGAGTCTTTTATTTTGGGAGCGTCTTTCATGGAAAGTCCGTTTCGTTGAAATGCAGCGGGAGTGCTGTGCTGGTACATCACTTTAAATTTAACGCGTTTGTTGCGTCGATGGACGTTGGCACAGGCTGATTGTTAGAGCTGAATCGCAACTCGAGGCGTTCACTAGTCTCCACTCGGTATTTCAGCTTTTCCGCGCATGGTTAAGTGAACACGTTGCGTCGATGGTGTTGTGGTATTTTGTGGTTTGCTGAGCTGGTGCGGAGGGACGAGGATTACCAGGGACAGAGACTCCATTGCAACCATTCCTGTCTCCAAATTTTCCAGCCGATTTAGAAGATTTTAAGGTAGGCTAGCGTTTGCACTTTGCAAAGCAGCTAACACTTAATCTGGTTTCCGATGCACTGAACTTAATCACATCAACGCCTTCGGTTACATAACCGGACTATCACTGTCCGTCGGCCTATCTGCACATTTAACACTTTTTAACTTCATCGTGAATTAAATTTTCACTTACTTATAACAACGACGCATTGCTTCGTGTCTGTGGCAGACTTCCATAGCATTTTAATCCTTCACTTATACACTGCTATGTACACAAATTATTTACAGTTTATAATCAAATAGTTTGTCTCACTTTGAAGCTTGCTAATTGAGAGCTTCGATTATCATTTTCATTTCAATTTTTGTTGCTTTGTTGGTAACTACCTTAACATTTCGCTTTACGTTGTTCATCATCTTCCTCTAAGACTAATTATGCTTTTAGTTCACAGTCACAATACATTAGTTTCTCCGATGTGTTAGCAATTATTATTATTATTATTTTAATTCATTTGAGTCGTTCTTTTTATTCTTTCGATTCATTAAAGTTATCACTGTCATTTCAACAAAATTTTTTTTTTACTAGACGTGAGGATCAATCAGTCTCATTTGATCGTCCTCTCACAAGAGAACAGAAACCATTCAAGAAAGTATTCAAATTCCTTATCGCGATATCGGTTTGCGTCTCGGATTGACTTTAAAAGGAAAAATAAAGACATTTCAAAACTAGCTTTTCACGATTTCGTTCACGCGTTTCCTTTTGAAAATCATATGACAAACCAGCCTTCCACGTCAACCGCATTTCTCAATCTGTGACTTCATATCTATGGGACGGGTTAAGGGGGGATGGATATTTACACAAATTCAGAAGAAAGACATAGATATAATAGTAGATAGAAGAAGAAATCTAGCAAACAACTCCTTATTCCTTGTGACTTAGAAATTAATTTTCCTTTGCGCCGTACGTCTGCGTACGCGCTCCAATTAAGAACTAGCTGCTTTGTTTTGCCGGCGGTTTCATTGTCATTTTATTCTCACGTTGACGCCTGCTTGAGCTACACTGCATTGACCTCTATATATGACCTTAGGTCATCATTTCTTTGTCCTTGTCACTTACGCTCTTATATGTGGAAATTATTTCACTTATGGCTTTGAATGTATCTGACCTGCGTATTGCAATTACAGTTAATGCTACTTTGTTTATCTAGCTGAAGGATACCGCTTTCGTGGTCATGTTGGTACTTACAAGTAACTCACATGCTTCGTAAATATTACGTTATTTTAATGCAGAGATGAACCTGTTCCAGATTTCTATGTACATTAGAACTTAATCTAGACATAGCTGACTTAGAAACTAGTTACTTGTATTCCTTTTTAGTGGGATCAGGAACCAATAATTGTCAAGCGACCCTTGTCCTTGACGAAAATAAATTTCGTTTTTCGATCATTCCTCCTTGAACTTAAAAAATGTCTTACATACTATGTTTTATTTTCATTTCTTTACCATTTCATATCGCAGAAGCCGGCTTGTTAAGCACATCCTTTGCTTTATATTTCATTTCTCTCTCTTAAATATTGTCTCCTTAAAACTAAATCTTCCAACTAGAGTTCTTGGAGTTGATCACTTTCTTTGTTAAACAAGAATTTTTTTTATTTATCAGCCTGTCTGTACTTAAATTATGGCTCAAGATAACATATTTTAAATTCTCTGCTGTATAGCAAGATAGACTCACTGTCGTGTAATTTATTCTAAGCAATTTTTTTAACGAAGTCAGATCAGTTGTTACTTAGTCACTAGCGGCTAACCTTCTCTTGCCATTATAAAGCTTTCCTTTTGACTTATTCTGTAGCATGATACTTTTTAAGATCAGAGTGATCAGAAATCAGATAACAACCTGTGTGCTGTATACAAAATATCTCGTATGGTCCCTCAAAAAGACTTTGCCATTTTCGATTTTTGCGTAAGAGCAACGATGGTTTAAAGTGTGTTTTTAGTAAGACCTTTTCGCCTACTTTGCAAGTTAACACCTTATTAATATGTTTGTCATACGCCTTCTTGCGTAAATTGGCTTTGGTGGTCAACATTGTTAGAGTTTGTCTTTTTCTGGCGTCTAAATTAGCGCTTGTGTTGCTACACTTAGGAATTTAATTGACCAATTCATTTTTCTCTTGGTCAGAAGACATCAACTCACTCAGAGTGAAACCAGTAGACAGGTGTGGTAGATTATTCACAATTTCTTCGAAAGGTGACACAAAGTCAACCCAGCGAGTCTGCTGATTTGGTATATATGTACGAATAAAACGATTAAACTCCTTGAACACCCGCGCAGTCGGGTTCGACTGCGGTCTAAACTTGGAGATAAGGATTTGCCTAATTTGATGACTAGCAAGGAAAAGTCTCCATCTTTTGCAGACTAAGTTAGACCCATTGTCTGAGAGAACTGATTCAGGTTTTCTGAATCTAGGAAAGTAGTCACGTTCAAAACAATTGATGATTAGTTGAGTGTTTGCAGATCTCATAGTGTAAAATCTCAAATGTTTGGTAAATAGATCAATGACAGCTACAAGGTAACTTATTCCTCCATGACGTCGTGGGAGGGGTCCTGCCAAATCTATCGCTAGGATTTGTCTAGGTTTCTCTGTGATAATAGGATTCAAAGGCAGTATATTCGAAAGATTAAAAGGTTTTGCCCTTTGACCAATGATACAGTGTTTCAAGAGTTTGTGAATTCTGCTATAAAGGTTAGGGATGTAGCAGTACTTTGCTATTTTACGCTTACATTTTTCTGGACCAAAGTGTCCACACGAAATATATATATACATACCAGAGTAAGTGTTCTACATATTCCTGCGGAATGCATATTAGCCAATTTTCTGATGACAATGATATTCGGTGGAAAAGAACCTGATTATGCAATTTGTAATATTTGCACATGCGATGGGTAGGATTAGTCTCGAGGATCTGTTTCACACTCTCCATTTTGGATCAGTTTCCTGCAATTGGACAGTCTGGTTACAAAGATCAAGAAAATATTTCCGATGTATTGGATCCTTCATCAAAAGAATTCTGTAATTTTACATTTGTTCCAAAAGTTCAGTACTGTCCGAAGAGCCTTCAGGCATGCGAGATAGAGCATCCGCAGTAATGTTATCTTTGGCTTTTATATAGATTATTTCGAAGTCATATTCCTGTAAGAAAAGACACCACCTCGTTAAGCGAGGGATGTAGGAGTTTATACGTGAGAAGAAAACTAAGAGCCTGACGATCAGAATAGACTTTGAGTTTCTTGCCATTGATGTAGTAGTTGAATGTCTTGAAAGCACAAACTACTGCTAGAGTTTCCAATTCAGTAACAGAATAGGACCGTTCAGTTTCTGTAAGAACCCTACTAGCAAAACTAATTACTCTGATGTCTGGTTTTCCATTGGCCTCATGGATTTGGAAGAGACATGCACCTAACCCCTGAAAACTTGCGTCAGATGACACACAAAATTCCCTTTCCATATCTGGATGATAAAGAATGTTGCTATTTAACAAAGCTTCTTTGATATCGAGGAATGCCTTTTGACAGTTCAAATGGTTCAAATGGCTCTGAGCACTATGGGACTCAACTGCTGAGGTCATTAGTCCCCTAGAACTTAGAACTAGTTAAACCTAACTAACCTAAGGACATCACAAACATCCATGCCCGAGGCAGGATTCGAACCTGCGACCGTAGCGGTCTTGCGGTTCCAGACTGCAGCGCCTTTAACCGCACGGCCACTTCGGCCGGCCCTTTTGACAGTCATCAGTCCAATTCCACTGAGTATTTTTCTTTAACAATTTCAATAAATCAGGGTTGTTCATTACTTGCTTTGGTAAAAATCTTCTGAAGAATGAAGCGAGTCCAAGATAACGTTTAAGTTGTCGTTTTGAAGATGGGATAGGAAAATTTTTAATTGCACTTAGCTTAGCCGGATCAGGACGGATTCCGTCAGATGAAATGACGTGTCCTAAGAATTTAATTTCGGCTCGGCCAAAGTTGGCAGTGACTCTGTATTCCAGGAATCGCTGAAACACTTTCTGTATTAGTTCGACGTGACCTTCCCAGGTTTTAGTGGCAATTAAAAGATCATCAATGTAGAGAGTGACTTCATCAATAAGATCTGGACCAAGAACGTGATCTAGGGCAGAGAAGAATACTCCAGAACTAACATTCAATCCAAAAGGCATGACCTGAAATTGATAGGATCTGCCGGCGAAGATAAATGCCGTATACTTTCGTGAGTTAGGATTTAGTCCCACTTGCCAAAATGACATTTTCAAATCTATGCTACTAAAATATTTAAGTCATAAAATCTCTGCAAGAGTTCTTCAATCGCTGCAGGTCTCGTTCGTACTGGCACAACAATTTTGTTTATGTTTCGTGCGTCAAGTACGAGTCGTACGGTGTTATCCAGTTTCAAAATCGTCAACAAAGGGCTACTATATGGCGAATTAGAATAATCTATGACTTTCCAGTTAAGCATTTTCTTAATTTCATTCCGAACTGCTTCCCTTCTTGCATACGGTATGGGATATGTCGTGCGACAGAAAGTTTGGTGCGGCACCACTTCCACAGTATATTCATAGTCTTTTATATTATAATACTGGGTCGTTCAGAAAACACATTGATGTAGTCTGACAACAAATTGAATAATTCCTGTCGCTGAGGTTCGGATAACTCTGTTCATTCTGCAGTCTTATTGGTTATTCCCTACAGAGAGGGTAAGTCACTGACTGTTATTGTATCATTAAATGTATCACAGTTACCATAAAACAAATTGAAATGATTACGACAAGTAGGTTTTCTGCCCATCCTTTGTAATCTAATGCTATTAAAAGTGCCTAAGTTTTTTACTCTTTCTTTCACTAACTCCAGTGCAACTTCTGTCTACTGTACTAACAGTGTGCAAATACCTGTATAAAGATTTATTCGGGCTCTATATCGTCATAGAAAATCCATTCCCAATAGAGATGGCACTGCCAAATTCTTGACAACGAGGAAAATACATTTGATGGGTACTGATTGAATCTCCAGTGGTATCCAAGCTTGTATACTGACCTTTTGTGTCTGGGAGCCGATGGCTCCTGATATTGAACATCCTTGGACGGGTAATGTTGGAATTTTAGTTAATGTACTAATTTGCTTATAGAAACATAAGGACATAGCATTAATATTAGCACGTGTATCTAGGATTACAGTCGTCAAAATTCCAGCAAAAGGAAGTCTTGTCATAGCTTGAACTTGGTCGTCTATCGGTTCATCACTGTCAGTCGTCTCTTTCTCTTGTAATAATTCTTATCTCATGCCAATCCCGTCATTGTATCTCAGTACAAGTCCGTCATGGTTAGTCTCTCCGTCGAGGTGGTCGCCCCCATTCTGTCTCACAGCATCACTTAGGGAGCTTTCAGATGCTGAACTTAGTTTTTCTGTTTGTGTGGTTTTCATTGGTCTTCATCATTAGAAAGTTCGACCAATCTGACATTATGAGAACACTGAGGAACAAAATTACAGTTATGCACAAACCTTGTGTCAAAATGTTGTTGCGTTTGTTCTGGTGTCCAATACGTGTTACTGTCTTCCGCGTTTGTGCAAAATACAGGGGGATTGTACTGCCTTCGCGGGGTCTGATGATTTTTATTACTATTATGATTTCCGGAATTATTACGGTGAAATCCACCTTCACACTGCGGCTTGCCGTTAAACTGTGTGTTTCTGTACATTCCCTGCGCTTGATTTTTACTGGGCGCGGAGTTGTGTTGGTATGAGTGGGTGTTATCAGCTGTTTGTTGTTGCCAGTAATCTGAGTGTTGGCCGCGCGAGTACGGTGCATTCCATTGCGATCCGCTCTGCTGTGGCCAACCTTCTTGACTGAAACCATTTCCAAACTTCTGCTTGTACGGTTGATTGCCGTATTGGTTACCAGTCGTGTTATACACGGGATTGAATCGGTTGTGTTGATTATGTCTATTCCTTTTGTACGGATACCCAATGACTTTTTTTCCGTTTTGCCAATCTTTACTATTTATGTAACCGTTCCCTGGCTTTTCATAGCCGTTACTCTCGTAATGTTGTGGCCAAGAATTGTGCGGAGTACTCCGCGGTTTGTTAGCTCTCATGTCCTCATAGATCAGGTCTAGGGAAACTAATATCGACAGAAAGGTATCTGGATCATCATCTGGTATGGCTATCAACTTTTCACGAATCGATATAGGTAATTTAGACTTGAGAATCATAATTACATCTTTACTATTAATAGGGGTATCCCAATACCTGATTTTGCCAAGATATTTTTCGAAGTACTTTCTCAGGCTACTATTCCTGGGGTCAAATTGTTCTACATTATAGACTTTTTTACGAAGGCGCTTCTGAACACCTTCGCTCCAAAATTTACTGAGGAAATAGTGCTCAAACTCCTCATACGTTCGACACTTATCAACCATTTCGGTTCCCCTTATTGGTGATTCGCCACCTGTATATCCGGTATCCAGGAGCTGACAAGATACCAAGAGTGGTTGCTTTCACAGTCTCTACTAGGTCTTTGTTAATTTTATTTTCGACAAATTTGTCCTTTCCAGCAATACAGTTCTCATACATTTCTCTAAATTCTCTCTCATGACTATCTAGCCTCTCCTTTACTTTCGTTTCAGTTTCCAGAGTCAAGTTTGACATTCCCTCCGTTAGTTTTTCTACCTGTGTAGTTACTTTGTCTAATCTGTGATTAATCGTGATTACGGTGGAGTCAAGATTCTTGGTTGCGTTTCGGATGTCAGCTGTCTCGCTTTGCATGGTAGGTAACGTATCATTCAGTTCGAAAATTATTCCACTTCGCATTTGAGAAACAGCATCCTTGCTTTGCTACTTCTTTGGCCACGTTTTCTCTAACAGTTTTTATTTCTTCGCTGACTCTACAAAGTTTATCTTCAAACATTTGCCTATTTTCCTCTTTCATTTGACGATTTTCGTCTTACAAATCATTTTTAATGATATTCACCATTTGGCGATTTCCGTCCTGCATCATTTGACTTATTTGACTCAGTAGCTGTTTGAATACATCGTCTGTCACTACCCCTGAATTGCTTTCACCTGCCTCCCTTGTAAACGGTATACGGCTACGAGTACTAGAGGCAGAAACTATGCTGGCATTCTCTAGTTCAGTACCGGTAACAGTATGGTGTGAGGCACCGAAGTCCATAAGATTTTCCACTTCACTTTCTGCAATTGTTTCGATTGGTGTCTCAGCCCTACTAATTATCCTGCGGGACCGTAAGCGACGCGACACTTCACCCGTTTCATTCTGTTAATTTGAATTTAGTGATGACATTGTATCGTCTGCCATAGCTCACTTATTTACAAACAGTAAGTCAATGAAGTTCGTTTGACCTGCGGTCGTCAGCTGTCGACAGAGATGTAATTTATTGGTTGCGAATCGGTTGTCACTGCTACGTCACAAAATCGGAATGTCGGGAGTTGCACGTCACGAGAACAAGAGACTAATCTGGACCGTAAAGATAGTATGGCTGCACACTGGTCAAAATAAATGAAAACTGAGGTTGGTCAGCTCCGTGAACAGGCAGCGGACATTTAAAAACAACTGATATGCAATACACAACATTGAAATTTAAACAATACTTAACTGAATTCAAAGCAAATTTTTACTGTAACTACAAAAGATCGTCACAAATTGATTAATGTCGGCTGAAATTAAGGAAGCCTGGCAACGGCTAAGGAAATTTTAACTTACGTTGCTGATGACTGCCTTGGGCGTTGCAACTAGATTTTCGCACAAATAATGTTCAAAAAAAAAAAATCTCTCTTCCGTAATTTTCTCTGAATATCTCGTTTCTTTCGCTCAATGGAAATTTTATTAGATAGTGTTTGATGCTATGTAACAAATAAAAAGCACAAGATTAGCTACAATTCTTTATGAATATTTCCACAATGCGTATCTTATATAAATATCTGTTCGAGCGCCAATTATAACGATATGTTTACGTAATGTGTATACATAAACATACAGTTATACATGTCCCCGTTCGTAGTCGGTAATTATAACAGTATGTTTACTTTTGTGCTGTAACATATACCTATAATCAGCGGTGGAAATATATTTGCGAACGCCGACCGTGTGCGGTTGTTTGTTGTTGGATCGTCTGATCAGTCGGAAGTTGCATTGCAGACGAGAGTGAATGCCTATTCAAAATATAATTATTTTTGGATAGCTCAACATGAATTTCCTAGGGTCCGTAGTTTATCATGCATTTACCAGTAGAATATGGCGCGGAGAAAATATTTCGCTGCATGCAACTTCCGTCCGATTTAGACGAAAGAATTCGTGACTGTGAACTCTCTATTTGGCAGAAACATAAAGAAAATTAAATAACTTCATGAAGGAGTGAGACATAGATTCTATACTAAATAAATATTCCATACACCAGTTCCATTTAAGTTTGAATTTATAGCTATTAATAGATGAACCTACACTGCAATGAAGGATTTAACATGGATGCCGTTTTGACTGGCACTTCTCTAATCGTAATGAAAATAATTCCTTTGGCGTTTTCACATACACGTCGCTCAAAAAATCTACTGCTATGCAGTATTGCACTTTTAGTATTGCACTTTTACTTTACACTAAAATAATATTATTTTTAACAATAATAATACGATATGCGCGTCCGACACAAGTTACAAGAGGCAAGAGAAGGAAAAAATGAGTAACTGCGTAACTGTTAATCGAGAATATCTCGTACATCAAAAGAGTGTGTAAAAGTGTTCTTCTTCTGTCCGTTTTTCGCGCCGCGGTTTTCAAAGTCAGTAACTCACTGTATCTCTGCTTCGACAGTAAACAAGTTACGTCACAGGTCGTTCACCTTTTACATTCTCGCAACATTATTTGCTAACTGTAGCTGTTGCCGAGCGACTGCCCGATTAGTGAATGATTTAAAATGATAAGGCAATCACATAATGTTACAATAGTCTACATAATTTCTGACGATATACTGGCTAAATAAATAATTTAAGCTATAAACCAATATAATCCATTACTTCCAGCTGGGGCATTTAACGATCAGCGACTGCTAGGACGACAGTGTCCAGTGATAGACCTGAATATCGTGCTTCATTCAAATGGCTGCTGTTAATATAGTAATTTTCCTCTTTGTATGGAATCTGAACTGGCTAAGGCGTAAGGAATTAATTTACGAAGTTTTTTTTAGCATTGTGTGTATGAAACCTTTCAATGTTTATTAAAATCACAGTGAAATGTATGAATTTGGTGATGCAGCAATATTTTGATGACCTTCAGTTCTCAAATAATAATTGATGCGTTTTTCAAACTTATGGAAATGCTCTTCCGTAATTGAGTACGAAATATAATAATGATCGATAACGGTTCTTGTTTTGGATGTCTAGTCGTACTTTCAACAAGTCACTTAACGTTTCTGTGAGTGCGAGTAGCTTAATAAGTCTTTTAGTGTTAATGTCTGTCATCATGGAGAAAGACAGTTCGGTATCTGAATTCCCGTGCATATATTACATGTTTTGTACCTGGCAGTGAAAATTTACGACGGTTTTACATTTCGCCAAAGAAAGTTGAATCCCACTACATTTTTAACAATTTCAGAATTTCGCCGCTACGCCACGAAGGCCAAAAAACTCCAATAAGCGTAGCGGAATTCCGCTACGGTTGGCAAGATTGCACTCACTTCCGTTGCACACATAGTGAGGGTGGGGGTAGACACCCCGCCGCAGGGCACAGCTATTTTTGGCAGCCTCATTCCTCCATGCCTTGTCACTACGTCAACCAAGCGCAGTGCGCGACTATTTTGTGGCACGGGGTTTCAAAAGTGGGTATTCTTCTAATATTGGCGTTTTTTGTGTAAACTAAGGAACGGGGAGGGGGTCCGGACCCCCTGGACCTCCCACCCCCCTTTTTATACGTCCGTGGTTGCAGCACCCAACCTAATCCATTCGCTACCCAGTGGTGAGTAAGTCACCGAAGATGTGGACGTCGCATATGCCAACATAACTCATTTGTGTGCTGTTGTACCAGCTCTGATGTCCAAGACAGACCTCTCTGCCTTTCGATTTCCCCTACTGCTACTAGTAAAACTGGAGGAGCAGACGAAAACTGCAGTAGCAGAAAGCTACTGGCTCGGTCAGACACAATAGGTTGAATGATGGAACAAGGATATGGGAGAGATTCAAGTACCCAAGTATTTGTTACATAATAAAGAAAAATAACGTATCTCTACTTAAACGACACACTTCTGAGAGGGTAGTAGCACAGAGGCAACACATACCATATTATAGCCAGAATGAACTCTGTACATATATGAAAGGGAACTGATGGAGCTCACTCATCACCACTTATTAATTACATGTTATCGCTGGTATTTTCTTTTTTCACTACTAGAAGTTAATACTAAATCGACCCTTCAACCACTAGGGAGTAAATGTGTGTTAAATACAAATACCTCTATTTGTATTAAATTACGCCATTTTTATCAAAACCTGACATCGTCAGTTTACTACAAAATGAAACAGCGGCAAATAAAATTTTCACTAATAACGTTTTATGTTCAGTGAATGGGCGTTTGTAAGGGAAGGCAACAGAGGACACTAACCCCTCCAGGAATCTGGGATATAGAATTCTCTCACAGGCTGGTCACGGAAAATTAAAGCCTTTCTTTGGCGCGCCAGTGATTTTGACGTTGTTCCACATTCATTTCGTCAAACGCTGGGTTACACTTCACCAAACAACCATAAAAATGCAAATCTGAAAACATCTTTTATCACGCACTAATTATAACTGCTTGCTTTAAAAAACTTAAAGCTTACTTTCTGTGAAAAAAACTGTTGTAAGTGCAATAAGACGAATACTGTCGTGATTCTCAGCCCGAAGAATGGTTTGATGCAGCTCTCCACGTTACGTCAACCTGTGCAAGCCACTTCATCTCTGAATAACTACCGTAACCTACAACCTTCTGAATATGTTTACTGTATTCATGTCTGGCTCTCCCTCTACGATTTCTGTGCCACACGCCTGCATCCAATATAAACTGGTGATCTCTTGATGTTTTAGAATGTGTCCTATCAATCGATCCCTTTTTTTAGTCAAGTTGAAACATACTTTTCTTGTCTTCCCAACTCTGGTCAGTACCTTTTCATTACCTACGTGATCTACCCATCTAATCTTTAGCATTCTTCTGTAGCAGCGCATTTAAAATCCTTCTGCTCTCTTCTTGTCAAAACAGTTTATCGTCCATGTTTCACTTCCCTACATGCCTATGCTCCATACGAATACTTTGACGAAAGTCTTCGTAACACAAATCTTTAGTTAACATTCACCTTATATCGATTAATGAGTGTTTTTAAAGTTTATTCCCTGTTTCTTCACTTTCGGGATTATTAAACAGTTCACTAACAGTCACCTTGAGCAAACTGACGAAGAAACAAAAAAGCCTAAAATCGGTACCTGAATACGTGATATCTAGCACCTACACTTCCCTGCATAGTGCGGTGTGATATGTGCCGCTAACTGAGATTGGCTCGTTCCACTTGTTCATACAACTGAAATGTTGCAAAAATTATTTGTTAAAGAGGAAGTAGATTACTTAATGTCTAGATCGAACTGTTTGTGACAGAAATTTGTGAGACAAATATCATAGGAACTGAATTACAAAATGGGAGGAAGCTCTGACGAACAAAAATTCGAAATAAAATCTTTACATGCTTCCCGCTGTTGCAAGTGGTTATACACCCACAAACTTACTGCCAGGTGATTCTTGGCCATTGTCAAGTGACAACAATCAGTATCTGGTGAGTCATATCACTGCGAAACCATACATTTGTAAAGAAATTCATACTGAAAAAGTATCTGATTTTCTTAACATTAGGGAGACCTACTGCACGTTCAGTGCCTTGACTGTAACGAAGTTCCATTTGTGAGAAATTTCAGGAAACTGACTAGGCATGGCTCAAAAGTAAATGTCTTTTCCTATAACCCCTAGGTAATCTACAAATTTTTGCAGCGCTGTTCCACCTTACTGCTATATTTATGATAGAGCTGTTTCTCCTCGCTCTACTCCGTATATACTGGCATCAGAAGATGTCAAACAACCACTTGGTCTGTTCTGTTTGCCCGTAGTATTTACATATTCTCTTTAATGCACATATTGTCTTTGATGCACAAAACACAACCTTATGTCTCATAAAAACAAATACCGTTGAAAACGTCGGAAACTACTTATGTCGGTCTCTGGTGCGTGTTTTTCCATTGATTAAAAAATCAGCCATTAGGGTAAAACAGAGATAGATGACTGTGTTTTTTTTCAGATGCGACTATCAAACTCTAATATAGAAGAGCCACTAGGAAATTCGCATATATTCCTTTATATATTCATAAAAAAACACGACAAGGCTTCGTTCACGAAGGTAGGCCAAATTTCAAACTAACTACGAATTTATTTGAATTATGTAACTATTGTCAGTTTCACCTATGTATCAGTATTAGATGACCAGACATGTAAGGGGTAGATGGACAGCTGACAAAAAACTTTAAAAACGATGAGTAATACGTATTCAGAGAGTTGGAGTCTTTCCAATAATTTTAACATGTTTTTCTTGAACCACTTGTTACAGTTACGTTTTGCAGAGAAAATTATAGGAAATCACTCATGTTATTCCTTATTGACTAAACACAAACCAGGAACCAGGATTCACAGCAGCTTTTGAATCTCAGATTGTTTTTATTCATGAGAACGTTCTTAGCCGGCATCTAAAAAATATTAATTGCCACCAAAACTAGATAATAAACGAACTTTACCGTGTGGCTAGCTATCTCGAGGACGGTACTGAACGTCTCTCCCAGTCGACAGGATGTGATGGCCACAGGGTGTGGTCAAACATTGTGTACGAGAATGCAAAGAGAAATATCATGACGGTATGCAGATAAACCTATACAACCCGGAAATATACGTATCTGTAACAACTCTCACTGTTAGGCACAGAAAAAATGGGGAAGTATTGACATGATACATAATATTAAGGTGTCCTAAAACACAAACTCATGAAAAATACTTCGGTTTGTTGAAATAAAAAGTCAAGGGAAACATCAATGTGTCACTGGCTACAAAGAGTCACTATCAGTTTACTGGCAATTCTGTACAGCGGGTAGTTGGAGAAACATAGATGTTGGCCATCTACCCCATGTGCCTGTCTATCCCGGGTTTGCCCTATATTGAGGCACAGACCAAGAAACACCTGTTCCTAAGTACACTTTCCGCCGTTGCTACACTCTCCCTTACTTAAACTAGAATGTCACTAAGCTGATCCTTTTCTGGTTTTTATGCTGATCTCATTTCAAGTCTATTCAACACAGAGTCCCAATTTACTTTTTCTAGAATCGAATTCTTTAATTACAAGTCTGTAGAAGAGCAACTTACACAAAGAACCAGTATGGTAGCACAAAGACCCGCTGTCTGATGACAAAGTCAAAGTTCAAAGTAGGGATGTCAGCTCGAAGTTGTAACGCAGTCCAAAGAGCGATTCAGAAGTGAGATCCGAATGGTAGTCAGGTATCAATAGTTGTGGTTTGTTACAGGAATCGCCGAGAGTTTAGAACCTAGTAAGCATATGCCTTGTAGGCTGTTGGAGATCTGCAAAGGGTTCTCATCATCTACCATGACTTACCAGCAACAAGGGCGTGGTTCCGCCTGTGGCACTGTGCTGTGATACATAGGTCGGTACCTCATTACTGGATCCAGAGAATATAACATCATATCGTTGTGATAGCAGCAGATTTATTTAGTTATGAAACTATGATTAATATTCAATATTCTCTCTTAGGTACCGGAAAGGTACATCTATAGCAGTGCATACAGGTTAACTGGGTGTTTTTCTGAAGTTATTTCTTACTGTTTCTTTACCACCCACCTCCTTTACTACATTATATGCTCTCCGTTTCTTTTAAAGACATGTCGCGAATAACGGAAAGAACAAACAAAATTCAGTAGTATAGTAAAACATAAATTCTTAGCCAGAGCAGCAGAGGCGCGTAGTGAACGAACGCAGCTATTATTTACTATTTGTTTTGCCAACAAGGGTAGACTCTGTAGAAACTTCCAGGATGTGACCTTCCGCAAAGACGCCTATAAAAGGGCTGCCCACCCTACTGAAATGGTCTTTCCTTACATGGTCGTCGGGAGGAAGATGTGAGTGCCGCTGTGTGGCAGGGGCTGGACTTAGAAGAATCCGATTAGTCGACACTTAGGCTGGCACGCTCGCCTCTGCACCACGTGACTTAGGCTCAGGGAAGAATAGGAAATCTTATAACCAAATGTAAATACCTTGTAGATCATCCTGTACATAGGGAATGTGCCACGGGGTGCTTCTTGTAATAGTAATTCTATTTCCCACGTCGTGATATTGTCCTTGGGTCCCCGATATTGATGACGTGTTCCGTACTCTAGCCCACTCAATAGCCTACTTTTCAGCCAAGCAAGTGAAGAGGAGGCGGCCCAATGGCAGAAGTTTTTCTCGACGTACCTTGTCGGTAAGTTTCATGACGTGCATTCGTGCAGTACTTCCTACTCCGTCTCAGACTCGTCAGTGGGGCGCGACAGACATTCTAAATCTTCATAGAGAAACTGTCGTTAGAATTACCTGTAGCTCTGTACACTTTAATTTAGTTTTCATCTAACTTACTTCTGGAGTGCTTCTGTGGCGAAAAAGTAATTCAGCAGTAATGATATAGTAGACGAACCTGTTACCCTCCTTTTATAACCATTACCGTCTTCTTATATATGACTTCTGAATAACTCGACTTTCCCACTGCATTTTCATACCGTTTTTGAAGTCTTTAATTTTTCGTATTTACAAAATTTTCCTATATATAAAATTTTCATGTATATGAAGTAAAGTAGTAAATGTAATACAATGCATCAGTTAGCCCTAATGTTTTGATACAACCTTAGATTACTGAAGCTTCTTTAAATCTGTAGTTATTTCTCTCACTCGTCAGTAGTCTCAGAAATTTATCGGAAAACTTATTAGGTGTGTAAGCACCGTGAGCATTTCTAGGTATCAGTTTTACTTCTTTGAACCCTTTATTTTACTGCTGAGCGTATATTTTGGTAACAATTTCTTCTTGATATGATTACGTTTTCTGGAACCAAATAGATGAAACACTTCGCTTTTAGTTATAGTCCACCACTTAGAGCAGGAAAGTAGAGATGGGCAAAGTCGTTCATCCTTGGGAACTAGTTCACTGGTGTTCGCTCTTTTTTGGGATCGATCAATTTTCCTCGTTCACGGTTCATTGTGCTTGGTATGAAAAATGAAAAATTGAAAATTAGTAGCATAGGTGACTGAAGACGGATGGACTCCAAGAGGGGGCACTTGTCTCCCTCTGGAGTAAAGAGTTTTTATATGGAACAGAATTCTCCCACACTTGTAATTTTCGTGATTCTGCAAAACATCTCGTTTAGCCAATTGCAACGTTATGTGGTTGATCGCAGTGAATTAATATAAGGTGGCGCACAACAAGCCGGTGCCGAGTGCAGACTGCCAACAATTACGCACAATTTGTTGACCGCTACGATCAGAATAGATATACATGTAATAATTAGGCAGCGAGGAAATAACAAGTAAGATAATGCAAACAACTTCGAACAATAGATGACGATGGCTATGCGACAATGAGCAGTCTAGTACTCGGGCCCGTTTTTCCGTGCGTCACCCTGTACCACTGAAATAATATTGTAGGAGTTATTATATTCTCTTTTCAAAATGTGACACCATACACTCGATTACGAAGTGCGGGCTTCATTCGGTTGTAAGTCGGTCTGCCTTTCATAACAATGAACGTGCTCTTTTACCTTAGACCAAAAAAAGACGGAAAATGGCCACGTATGTGCAGTGCCGACGTCCTTTGCATGTATAATAACAAAGAAATCTTACATTTTTACAAGTATTTCTTCCGCTGTTTATCGAAATAGTGAAGTAGGCTGATACGCCGTTCTGTTACCTGAAAAGATGTACGCATTACATACCACGTACTTTTTAAGTAATTTACGTAATTATAAAATACATTTTAATTACCGGTCGTGGACGTTGATTAGAATACGAAAAGAACCAGAAGTTCAGAGTTCAAGAAAGGTTTGAAACAGATCTAGAATGGTCGTGCGAAGCGAACGAAACGTAAAACTCGATACTGAACTAACTATGAGCGGTCTGCAGTGGAACTGCGACGAGTGGCCACGCGAAGAAGGACGAATACGGCCGAGCGGGACCGAGACCGAAACAGACGGGAACGGGACCGAGACTGGAACGAGACCGACCGACGTGCCGTTCGGGAACGAGACCGACCATTTCCCGTTCCCGGGAAATATAAGTAGAAAGCCGCGACCGAGATCGAGACAGACGGGAACGTAACCGAGGTATGGAACGAGACCGACCGTTTCCCGTTCCCGGGAACTATAAGTAGAAAGCGGAGACCGAAGTGAACTATGAAAGACCGTTCCTCACAATTTGTTCCACGCTCGTTCCGCTCATCTTGGTGAACCGTTTCTTTGGACCCATTAGTTTGCGAACGACCAATCTCTACAGAAAAGGGCCGCGAGGCGTAGTTACCCACCAAAAGTCCCTGTGTGCATATTATTAACTGGGAGAGATAATACATGCATTTCTCTCAATGAGCTTTATCGTAAGCCTAGTTGCTGTCTTAGAGACTGTACTCTTTAACAAACCTATGGCCTTTATTACTAACCGTTTACGAATTTAATATCCAAAACAGTTAATTCATTTAATAAAACATTGAGCTAAGTTATTTGAATTCATGAAGATAAATTTTTGCATTGATAGCATGCATTAATTGGCGTTACTATGTGGAGAATACTCAGTATTGTAGAACACTCAGTATAATGTCGTTTATTGAAACTGAACTACACTTCTCGAACAATCACTATATACACACAAAAAACAAATAACAAGTAACGACTATTCATCAAGAACGTCGGTGAGGTCCGTCGGAGCTGGTCCTAGCTCGGCGAGGAACTGGCTGTACTGCTGCTGCGCTGGCCTTATAAAGCCGGCGGAGGTCGGCGGAGTACTCCAACTTTCCCTGTATCTGTGATGCGACCTTTGCAGAAGAAAGTTCGCATTAGTCTCTTGCAAGTTCTGTTTGTTTTTAAGAATTGTTTTCCTCTTGGTTGCGCCTGCAAGTGCTTGTGTATGTTACGTGGTGCACAGGGGTGCCTTGAGTGTAGTCTACCTGCCAGGGGCCGTCTGTGGCAGACGTAACACTATGTGAAGTTTTTACTAGTAAATATCTGTGTGAGTTCCATAGTGGCGGTGAATTCCGCAGTTCGACAGGTGACAGATTATATCGCTGTATAGTGAGTAATCTCCTCTGATAGTAATTTCTTTTGCACTTAACTACAAATAGTTTTAGCAAGTATTCTGTTTAAAATTCAATTTCTGAAAACATTATATAATTAATATGCTTTATATACTTAACTTTCCTGTTTCAGAAGTTCACGTTTTTTTCTATTTTGTTTAGTTAAAAAGAGTCTGTTCCGGCAGAATACAACAACGAGGCGAACACAAAAGTTTAAGGTTGAACAAGATAACTGGTTTTATGTAACTTTTAACTTGGCATACAAGGACTTAGGAAAACACTTGTTCTGGTCTGAAATAATAAAAAATAAGGTAAGATGATAACGGCTGCTCGTTACCGCCAATTTTTCACAACAATAAAAATAATGTTTCACTACTTCCGGCGTTAGCTTCCTGTTTCAACAGGTTCCCAGGCTACTTCACAAAACAATTAGATGGGTCCACAAGCTGTTAATATTTTGTAGCTATGCTTCCTTAAAGCTCTTCCTCACTAAACCGTTGTATCAAGACCTTTTCGCGATGTATGTCGCCACCTGTTCTTGATAGTTCATTTCTAAATGACCACTGTCGCATAAATAATTACAATTCGCAACAAATGACTACCTAATCTTCCCTACTGTTCAGACTTATGCTCATACTGCACAAGTAATTACGTGATCCATAGGATTCTTATCTTTTCAGCCGGCAGATGCGAGTTTCCGATATTAAATCCTAAAACTCCAGACAATCTCTGAGGTATTCAACATGAGACCGTCTCAAAATCTTGCTAAAACAATTTTCGTGGAAGATGAACAGCGGTTTCATTGTTTCTTCGTATTATTCATACTGGGTAATAAAAAGAATCACTTTCCCAGCTGGCGAACTGGTGCTTGCTGTCAACCTCTTTGGATGCGGCCGCTTCTCGGAGAGCTCGCGATTTCTGTAAGCTTCCATTTCTTCAGAGTGTACATAATCACCTTTGTATCTTCTAACGTTGTCATTTACAATACGTTGCATTTTAACAAAAGAGCAATAAAGAATTTTAGAGCTTAAGGAATGTAGCGTTTTACTGGTGACAAGATAAAGCATTGTAGCGACACGCAGCCGATCACAACGATGCCAGGTGGATAGCTGATTCGGCCAATGAGCTGTCAACAGGGTTTGTGCGCTGGCCGCCAGAAGCACTGAAGTCAGTTTTGCCTTGCCCCAGTGCGATGTTCTGAGACTGTTAATTTCTGTGTTTTAATCCTCACTTGGATACCGAATGAACTTGACTGTACACGCTTGTATGTTATTTAATTATGCAACAGCTTCTCTGTAAATGCTCTCCATATGAACGTGAGTGATTTTTCTGAGTAAAACACTCTATCATGATACGGCATTAAGTTTCATATCTGCCCTCGCTGTATTAGAACTATACTACCTACGCAGATCTGGAAGACGTTGTCTGATTACTTTCTGCAATAATATCGTTCATATAGAAAGATATTTTTTCTGGATAAATTTAATTGAAGCGCATTGCCTTTTGGCAAATGTGACTAAGAAGCCACTAAATGCTCCTGAGTAATGCTTTAAAATAGAAAACTGTATTCTGTTACAGTTGCTAGTTCGTATGTTTTCATTCTTATAGACTCATATTTAAAATTAGGTAGGTGACGATTCGCAGTAGAAACAGGAGAAGGAATAAAAAATGATCAATCTTTGCCACTGTAGCCTAGTTAAATTCAGTACGTATTTCTGGCAAGTCGTAGGTGCGTGGTTTTGTAGGATGCTACAAGTGTAGGGACGTGCGATCTGATATCAGACTCAGTAGTAATTACTTTCACTGTCAAATTATTGTTGTCCTCAAGTAAAAGTTCAATTCACTATATCAGCACATCTTTCCATAACTCATACAAATACTTGTATTTCATAAATAAAATTACATGTATTGATTTATAATATTATAAACTGCTTTTGAGTCATATGAGTCTTATACCAGTACACATGTTCCTTAAAAAAGTACCCTGAATTTTCCATAATTGCGAAAGGCAAACACGCTGACTCACAGTTGACTGGAGAGACTATAGACTAGCTACATGTAAGAGGTTTCTATTCCCCACCTTTATATCTTTAAATTTCCAAAGTGCATTCCATATCAAGCAGTACTAGATCGAATAGTGTTCAATATAGGTGGTCGGCTCTGCCCTGCGTAAAACACGGCAAACATGACGCATTATTAAAGTCCGTACGACGAAAAAGAGAGACCTGACAGGTGAAGTGGGCTTAACAAAGCTGCTTAGCGCGTCTGTAACTAACAGTCGCGCAACTAATGTGTGAGGATACAATATATTCCTCGGTTAACACAAAAGCAATAACGAATATTTAAAATTCACAGATGCGTTCAGTAATTCGCGTTATTCTGCAGATTTGCAGCAGGTTTAAAGTCATTCTCTTGATCAGCGAAAGAATTTGTTTTGGATCGGACGAAAATCGACAGAATATCTTGGAGCATTTTATTCTCGAAACATTTATTAATCCTGTAGTTTTTGCTAAGCCTTTATTATATTCACTTACTAAAATTATATCATCATAAGTAAGTAACTCCAATCCAGAAATGATGGTAATTAAGTTTAATGGGGGTATGAATATGATGTCATCTGACCTCTCGCTAGCTAGAATAGCTTACGCTGTAACTCAGCGTAGGTAGTGTTATTATTCAGCAGATTACAAGAACGACACTCTTCAAGCATTTATTTGACATACATATACTCAGAAAAATTAAAATAAATTTTATACTCGATGCGCAATCACATCCAACTAGACAACGCCCAGTACGTAGCAAAAAGTCAACCGTTCTGAGTTAGTTCAACTGAGGTGACTTTAACTATTACTCCTAAACTCGGTTACACACTAGCGACAATGAGTTGAAGAATCAATAACACTGAGTAACATCCACGGTTCACGTGTAAACAAAGGGTACCAGTACTATCACTTTCAAACCTACTCTAAACGTATACGTAACAGCCTCCACTACGTGATGTATCATCATAACTCCTGCTATAACGGCAATTTTATTATTTGCAAACACTCTCAAGAACCCTTTTAATTACTATAGCAAAGCTATTCTCAATAGAAAATTAACGTAATAAATGCAAAATCGTACCTTCATACTACGCTAATATGAGGTAATCCAGTACAATTAATCCAGCAGAATGTTAAGGGATCGTCTGTTTTATTTCATATACTGTTACTGAATGCAGTATATTGACGCTCCTGTTAGAATAACTTGCTTTAATACCTTTTGTATGTAAGAAGCTCTCCGAGTCTTGTTATTTAGCGTAAAATATAACTTTATTTGTTGACTCATAGATATGATAAGCTTTCTTACTTAGATGTCACTGTTACGTAAATAGCATCTCTGACCAAGAATGCTCATTACTAAAATTTTAACGATAATTTAATTTAACTTTATTCTATTATGTCCACTTTGGAGTTACTTCCTAATAAATAGGACCCCTTTTAACAAATTTCTAGTTGGTCTTTCAATTAACGAAAGTTCGTTTGACGTTACACAAAGAATAATTAACACCTCTGGTTCGAAATATTGTTATACGTCACGCATACTCGCAAAAAATTTCTCGTAGAATTTGGTCGTATTGCTATATATTTCATCAATGCAGAATTTACCAAATAACACGACAAACACCCACACTCTTTAAAATTTGTTGCTTCTCACAGCACACTTTAACACGAGCACGCTACGAGAGTTGAAGACAAGTTTTTAAGTTTTATTTGCTTTGCCAGTCTCAGATATCCTTTTTATATTTGTTGATAAAAGCTCCATTAGCATTTACACATTTCGTATACTCATTTATAAACTGCGTATCGAGTGACACGAAAACTAAGTCCCCCGAATGGATTCAAATAATCAAATTAAAAAAAAAAAACTGCGTGTCACCGCCGCTTTAAATACTGCAAGTGAATGGTATTTCAGAGCTCAACTACGTCAGGTGTTCACAATACGCTGTCCCACTACTTCAAATTACGGAAGTCACTCGTCACGGATCTGTTCAGTAGTCTTACAATATGCCTGGTAATATGGTTCCAACTTTTCTGACCATCAGTTCCATTTCTCTACACGATAGGGTAGATCCCAAACTTCACATAACACGCTACGTGCTGTAGCGAAATAAGGCACAGTTCCCAATCTATGAATCGTTAACGACTGTCAAACAAAATTCACACCGAGACATCCGCTCAGAAACCACAATAATCGTGCAACCACCAAATAAGCACGAATTCTGTCATCTAAGCATCGGCCAGCAGATACGCTAACACCCTTTCTGGGAACTGTAGGAGCCAAAAGTCTGCAGTTATCGAGTCTCACAAATACACAGCTTACTGCAGCAGCACACGCCATCCAAGCTCTGTTTGTCTCATTGCCCAGGCGTATCAAGGCCGTTATTATGGCCAGAGGTGGTTGTTCTGGGTACTGATTTCTCAGGATCTATGCACTGAAATTGCCTGAAAATGTAATCACATATGAGTTCTAGTATAATATATTTGTCCAATGAATACCCGTTTATCATCTGCATTTATTCTTGGTGTAGCAATTTTAATGGCCAGTAGTGTAGAAATACTGCACTGGTGTGAAATTGCGACACTTTCTCAAAAAGTAAACCAGTCCAAGGCTGCAGACGAGCATCTCGGCGATCGAAACTCGGAGCTCCCGGATCCATTCGCCACTCTCCGCCCTCTCTACAACCAAACGTTCTCGCTTCAGAACACCTTGTCCTGGAGGGAAGAGTCTGTCACGACTACTAGCCTGATTACCCAACATTTCTCTTTCCAGCACAAGTCGCTGTGAGGAAACTGGTAAAGTTCTTGAATAGAGCCCAATGTTTATTCCTTAGTTCTCAGAAGGTTGTCCCACTGATTGCCGTCTCACAGCTCATTCGGAAAACCAAAACTAGAGGTGGCGGCTGCTTGAGCTCTCAGAATACAAAGGTTCTCACTCTCTGGGAGCACAAAATGGCGGAATCGCGTGCTTCAATGCCCAACAAGGGAGAACTGCTTCGTCACACTTGCGAACACTTCAGGGACTCAACGGAACTTCCATAATTCAAAGGGTACGCTCTGTCCTGCCGACAGAAAAGAATAGTCAACAAGTCACAGGCAACGTGTTATTTTCTTAGAATTTCGCTTCCTTTGAGAAGCTTAGGGAAAGAGTCTTGTGTGTCGAAGCGACCAGCCTGTTCACGATGCTGACTCGCCTGCGCTGTTTCACACAAGAGAAAATACGGCACTTCGCTTCAACTGTCACTACGTGTGTCCGCTCTCCCAGCATAGTAAAGGAAACACAGATATTTTCGGACAGAGCAAAGACTGCATAGCAACATGTAACAGACCAGTTAAGTTACAGTGTTAGAGGTTACTCAGAAGTGGACAATTTTCAACAGTTAATAAAGTGTGAAATCATGTAAGATATCACCCAGATATACATAAGGTACCGTAAGATGAGGTTCTCACCTGAGCTGCCTGATTTATTGCACACTTCATTATAGTTTTACTTTTTTCTTATACATCGGTAAGTCGTGCTTTAATAGTAGTAGTGTGTTTTAGTGCTGTTTTGTTTGTCATGTGTATATAAATATTGTGAGCCTCATCACATATGTGATCCGCGAGAAACAGTACTGTAACTTGAATATTAAATACACTACCGACCATTTAAATAGCTACACCAAGAAGAAATGCAGATGATTAACGGGTATTCGTTGGACACATATATTAAACTAGAACTGACATGTGATTACATTTTCACGCAATTTCAGTGCATAGATCATGAGAAATCAGTAGCCACGACAACCACCTCTGGCCGTAATAACGGCCTTGATACTCCTGGCCATCAGCTTGAATGGCGTGTACAGGTACAGTTGCCCACGCAGCTTCAACACGATACCACAGTTCATCAAGAGTAGTGACTGGCCTATTGTGACGAGCCACTTGCTCAGCCACCATTGACCAGACGTTATCAGTCGGTGATAGATCTGGAGAATGTGCTGGCCAGGGCAGCAGTCGAACATTTTCTGTACCCAGAAAGGCCCGTACAGGATCTGCAACATGCGGTCGTTCATTATCCTCCTGAAATGTAGGGTTTCGCAGGGTTCGAATGAAGGGTAGAGCCACAGGTCGTAACACATCTGAAATGTAACGTCCACTGTCCAAAGTGCCGTCAATGCGTGAACAGGAGGTCACCGCGACGTGTAACCAATGGCACCCCATACCACCAAGCCGGGTGATACGCCAGTATGGCGATGACGAATACACGCTTCACATGTGCATTCACCGCGGTGTCGCCAAACATGGATGCGACCATCATGATGCTGTAAACAGAACCTGGATTCATCCGAAAAAATGACGTTTTGCCATTCGTGCACCCAGGTTCGTCGTTGAGAACACCATCGCAGGCGCTCCTCTCTGTGATGCAGCGTCAAGGGTAACCGCAGCCATGGTCTCCGAGCTCATAGTCCATGCTGCTGCAAACGTCGTCGAACTGTTCGTGCAGATGGTTGTTGTCTTGCAAACGTCCCCATCTGTTGACTCAGGGATCGAGACGTGGCTGCACGATCCGTTACAGACATGCAGATAAGATGCCTGTCATCTCGACTGCCAGTGATACGAGACCGTTGGGATCCAGCACGGCGTTCCGTATTACCCTCCTGAACCCACCGGTTCCATATTCTGCTAACTGTCATTGGATCTCGACCAACGCGAGCAGGAATGTCACGATACGATAAACCGCAATCACGATAGGCTACAATCCGACTTTTATCAAAGTCGGAAACGTGATGGCAAGCATTTCTCCTCCTTACACGCGGCATCACAACAACGTTTCACCAGGCAACGCCGGTCAGCTCGTGTTTGTGTATGAGAAATCGGTTGGAAACTTTCCTCATGTCAGCACGTTGCAGGTGTCGCCACCGGCGCCAACCTTGTGTGAATGCTCTGAAAAACTAATCATTTCCATATCACAGCATCTTCTTCCTGTCGGTAAAATTTCGCGCATGTAGCACGTCATCTTCGTGGTGTAGCAATTTTAATGCCCAGTAACGCAACAGCAGTCCTAGCTAGCTGTAGAACTGTACCGAGCTCAGTTAAAACCAGACTGCAGCATGAATTGTGTGTGGACTGCTTGAGACAGGAAAACGTGCCGTAGCAGAAAAGGAAATGAGTGCGTATGACCTGGATATTATTGGGTTTAGTGAGACTCAATAAAAAGAAAGTGGCCATTTCATGACCTAAGGACGGAATGCTGTGTGCTTTTCAATGTGGAGTGACCAAAACAGGAATTGTGTTCCGATTTGAACAGCTGTTTTATACTAACGTGCCCGTTAATGACAGGATCTTTTTATGAAATTCAAGTCTTCTTCACGTAAGCGTAACGTAATTCAAGAAGATATTCAAGACGATACCATCCAGGATCCAAAATTAAAATATGTGGTTGGACATAATCGTGTAGATGAGAAAAATTAACGAGGCAGGTGCTTACTGGATTTCTGTGTGAGTAACTACGTGACCGCCTGCAACATCTTGTTCCAGCATCACCTGGTGACAGAGTTGGAAACCAGATTGCCTGCAGGCTAGGGCGGAGACGTTGGAAGACTTTGGTTTTTTGACTGTAAGTCCTGACTATGCAGGTGGTCAAAGTGATCACGGTTTCCTACCCACGAAAATGTTGGTTAATCTCAAATCTATCAAGAGGAACAAACAAAGACAGCTAAGACTCATAAACTGAGAAGCTCCTCTGAAATGTGGTGAACTTGTAACACCAAAGCTCCACATCATCACTCTTATAAGATAGCACGAGCATCACAATCATGGGACCGAATGAAAGAGGTTGTTTCCTCGTCAGTTTCGACATCATCACGACTGGGAAGTGCAGAACATCTTTGGATATCACAGTGCACAATACAACTAAATTAAAAGAGCAGCAATCGGAAGAAAGCTAGTATCTACACTAATCGGGATCAAGACAGAGATAAGAATCTGTGCAGAGAAAGTCAAGGAACTTTAGGAAGGACAGATCACATTTGATTAACGATGTCCGTGATGAGATAGGAGAATATAACCACAGTCAAGTACGTAATCTTTTCAAGAAACTCAAGAGCATCGCTGGTGAAGTTGATAATCGTGCTTGGGTGGTAGACGACGAGAATGGCAAGCCTGTGGGAGACAGCCTGTGGGAGACAAGGAAGATATTGTTGCGAAGTGGAAACACAACTGCCAAAAGCTGTACTGTGGAGTAGGCAACGGCATGGACAATCAAGCAGTTGAACAACTCACACTGGAACCTACAATCCTGTGCAGCGAGGTAGAACGCAGTTCAACATCTGAAGAATTAAAAATCTTCACGTTTAGCAGGAACATTTTACCAGACGATTGAGGAAGTGGGGCAGGAAGGAATTGCGCTGCATTCTTTGTGTATATGATTGTGGTAAATCGGAGTGTAGCCAGAAGACTGGTAGAAGTCTCTTTTCGTCTCCCTATACAGGAAAGGGGCAATCAGAAACAGTTTCAACTACAGAGCAATTGCTCTCATATAAATACGCAAGTAAAATTTTGCTCTACATCTTGAACCAGCGTTTGAAGCTGCACATTCAATCTTACATGTTCAGGGAAACAAAGAGATTCTATTGAAGAAAAAGGAACTAGTGAACAGATCTTCAAGATACGAGTAATAATTGAGAAATCGCATGCGTTTTGTGTTCCTGTTATCATCTGCTTCTTTGACTGTAATATGACAACCTTTGACTGTATTATCTGGTAGAAGTTGTGGCACGTGCTTGCAGATTTCGGTATGCCACCACACTAGATAGCATTCGTCACTGTCATTATCTTGCAGCTATGAAGACAAGTGCTGGCACGTCTGATGTCTTCAGAGATTTCTGCGCGTTCAGAAAGTGTTGTGTCATATCCCACCAACTGCAGAACAGTTTTGCACAACACATCTTTAGGAATTTTTATGAACCTCCGATTTGCTGATGACAGCGTAATTTAGCCAGCAGCTTAGATGAACTTACTTAGCAACTAAGAAATGTATGGTTTAGATATGTATCTCAGAAAGTCCAAACTCTTGATAATTGGTAGAGGAGCACAGCTCCAACTCACAGATAAATTAAAGGAACTGGAAACCATCCATTCTTTCATCTATCGTCTATCAAGTGCCTGCGACACGGGAAGCTGCGAAGATGAGCTGTGAAGATGAGAAGTCTGATCACGCTAAGGAGAGTGGCTTTGAAGAAACTGAGAGAGATCTGTCAGAACAGAGCGATAATGAACAGCATAAGAATCAGGCTTATTGAAACGCTTGTATTTCCCGTCTCCTCAATACTTGCGAAACATGGATCTTTAAGGGCACAGACAAGGAGAGTATTGATGCATTTGAGCTTTGGTGCTGGCGCAAGCTGCTGCTCATAAAATGGACCGAGATAAGAACAAACGTTTCCATTATCGAGTATCTCACCGTCTCTAGGTGTTTCCTTCTCGTGTCAATAAAAAAAACGAAAATAAATTAATGGAAAGATAAAAATCAAGATCTCCTGTCAACATCTTCAGCAGGCTCTTAGAAAAGCTAGTAACCCTTTGGCATGGAGACGTTTGGTTCATGGGGTCAGGACGCTCAGGAGTGAGCAGTACAACGTGTTTTGATGAAAGCAAGTTAAACGTAAAGTTAAACGTGCAGCTACCAGTGTACTCAATACAGAGCTAATAACAGTATCATTAACTAAGGTGTGGTGAGGAACCGTGGTGGACCAACGGACTAAATTATCTCAGTTTTCATGTGATGTCTTTTAACGAAAATGATGTAAACAGAAGACAGAACACTGCTACTTCATAAATGTATCACAGTGCTTGGTTTCTAGCTGTCGTCTGTTTAAAGTCACTCATCATTTGAAAGGAAACGCTTTGCCACGCGATTCTAAACAAAATTTGTGTTTTCTGGAAATTATTGATTAGAAAATTTTTAAATCAATTCGTGTTAAATATTGAAGATCACAGTAATAACTTCTATATTGGAAAACCATTGCGTGAATATTTTAGCCCCTACAGGTAACTACTTTTGTTTCCCAGAAAATTATCGCAGTTTCTATTGTCAAAGTTCATAGTCTGATGCGCCTCGTAAATACGTACAGTGTTTAGCCCATTAGTCTCCATATATGAGATAAAGGTGTTCCTTGATAGACATATTGATTACATACGCCTTTCTTCTCGGTAAAATGACAACTGATTAAATCAACCTACTCTCATTAGGTAAAGTACATCGTTGACGTGTTTATATTCTCTATGCGTGATCTGGCACTTCATAGACTGCAGTTTAGTGAAAATGGCATCACCACGAGTGAACGCACCACGAGGCTTACTTGGGGAACTTCGGATTTTTCTCTTCTTCTGTAAAATATTTGGTTGTGCTCCAGTTTACATTAACCGTGAGAACACTCGAGTGATAGTGAGTAGGAAGGCAAAATTTTACAATTTATCGGTAGCGCTGGTGCTCCTTTTCTATACCCTTTATGACTTAAAAGTAAGGCTGACAGACAAAACCAAATATTCAAACCATTTATCGTTGTTCTGTGACTTATGCAGCCTTATATTTGCCACAAGCGCTGCTTTGACATTCATTCTGTGTAGCTGTACATTGAAACAAAGAGATGTTGACACATTTTGCTTAAGGCTAATTTCGATGGACACATACATGAACCACATCAAGCACACAGCGTTTCTGCGTTTGGGATCTTCCCACAAAAGGGCTACAGCCTCACTGAGCGTATATTTCGCTGTTGCAACAGGTTATAGTTTTTTTCTTATAGAAAAGTCATATTATTTTTTGCCAGTAATGCGTGTTCTTTACATTCAGGCTCTGACAAACATCATAACGATACAGTTTCTTGTCTTCAATTTGCTCGCAAGAAGAGGGTTTGGGCAAGTCAATAAGTATTTACTGCAGCTGTTCGGTATGCATACAGAAGATGTGCTCACTATCAAGATTACAGAAGCATTATGCTCTTACTCAGTAAATAAAGCTTCGCAACGTGCCAAATATTTATTCGTTAGCTACATCCATTTACATACTACGTCAATAAAGACTGACGATGAAACACCTTTCAATGAAGCACTAGAGAATTATGAAATTTTACTTACTCGGAAAAGTTTCAAGCTGCTGAGAATGCTACGTGAAGTTTACCACCTCCTTCATCAAACCGCATTATCTGTAAACAATGCTTAGAGTGTGCAAAACCTGGTAGAAATTTCCAGCTATTTTGTATGTATTGTCGTGAACATGCACTCACTTGCTGTCAGTGTATTTGATTCAAGTGGTAGTCTGCAAGAGCCACTGAAAACACACAAGTTACTTAGATTGTCACTATGGACTGGCCTGATGGTTTTTCGCTTGATGATCATAGCCTACAGCAGCGAGATGGTTGTTCAGGAAGCTAACCGCACACAGCGGCTGGTCACCAAACTTCAGATGTTACCAGTGCCTGCTAGCAGTGGCTGCCAGGAAGAGCTGCTGCTGTTTGAGGAACAGCTGGCACGCAGTCCACTAAACTACAGCGCAGCTGGGTTCTTTACATTGGATGTGTCATTGCTGAAGAGTTTCGTGGCAGCTATAACGACCTATCTGGTCATCCTCATCCAGCTAGAAATTCCTGATACAAATAAGCAGCAGTACAATGTTACTGGCTCCGTTTCTCAAGGAGGGGGATAAGATGTCAGTGAGTAATGATAAATAATAAGATAAAAGTTTGTTGGGAGACTTTTATGTATATTTCCATTAAGTTACATTTTCCATATTTTGAGCCTAAAACTATCGTCAGCAATAATGAACTTGGCAACACGAGTGAGGGTCCTATTACTATTAGTTGAAATAAATGTTGATGCTTAACAGTTTGCAAATACAAATAAGTAATTATCGTGCATTGTGACCCACATGACCATTACCAATCCCAGTTACAATCTCTATGCATCATTGTTTTGATTTACCATTAATCATAAAGGCTGTTTGTAGGTACAGTAAAATTCATTAGTTATACAAAGTATTGAATGAAATGCCTATACTCTCAGTCACTTTGTTTTATGGTGCATTTCTACTATTCATTAAATTGAGGAAGTAAAAGATAATAATTTGAAATTTATTAGAAATTCTGAATAATATTTTTGAAATTATGTAGCTAGATATACTGAACTGTGAAAAAGAACTGAGATATATAACACAATAAATATGATCTAATAACAAAAATTGTTTGATCTCCAAATCACCTTGTGCCACTTCCTGATAATTAATAACAAGTAGATTTCTTAAAGTAGTCCCAATTTGAAACATTCCTATTAAATACGAAATTAGGAATAATAAATGTGCAATGCTGTCAGCTTCTGTGTATGGTAGTGCCTCTGAAAATACAGGATCATGTCATATGGAAGAGAAAGTACTCTCCCCAGATGAAATAATGGTTGGAAAGAAACAAGTTACCTACAACAACTGAAAATGTCATCATAACATTTCTTTACTAAAACTGGATGTAAAGTTTCTTAACAGATATAAGCTTTGCGACTTGTGTGTGTGTGTGTGTGTGTGTGTTTGTGTGTGTGTGTGTGTGTGTGTGTAGTGTATAAGAGAGAGAGAGAGAGAGTGAGTGAGAGAGAGAGAGAGATATTCAGAGTGAGAGGAAGAGGAAGAGAGAGGGAAATACACAAGGGTGAATGTCAGATTCACACAAACAGAAAGATATGATCACTGTTTCCCAAACTCTGCAAGTTGGTTCTCAGTGTTTGACCACTTTCGACTCCAGTTCAGTACTGAATACATTCTTCTATGGACATCGTTAGTCATAAGACACATTTGTAACATTAGCTGTAGAAATATCAGATCTACTACTTTACAAAGTATCGTTATCTACCTCAAGATAAATATTCAACAGTTTCTTCTCTCTTGTTCAAGAACACCTATTTTCCAAAAGTAGTCTCAAATACTACTGGAGTGAAAAATAAAATAAGCGTGATGAAAGGACTCTGTTACTTTATTTACATTTAGGTAGTGATGAATACGAATCTACATCTAGAATAGTACTCTTGTTTGGACTTGGTGTCTTATAGTGATGTAGTTTAATATATAATGATTGAACATTTTGTTGAAATTTTCCAGCATGTTGTGATTCGGATTTCAACTATTGCTAGAACCGTTTCTGACAGCTAAAATGTAACAAATACTGAACGAAAAGTAGGTGGTTTTCTCGACTTCTTAAAAGAGTCTTAGTGAAAATGCTGTACCCAAGGAAGCAATAAGAAACAGAGATGGACTGCTACCAACAGTACAAGGAAATTACAGGAAATGATATATCTATTAAAAAATTTGAATGTAGCAAAAGTTTACATTAGTACAGTCAAATTACGAGAAATAATATTTTTTTAAAATAATCTGAATGTAGGAAATTGTTTAGCTTTAGTTTTTAATGTATTGTATTGGTGACGTGCTAAATTTACTGCGTATTTAAATGAGCTTTATACACAAAAGATAAATCTGTTTGGTTTACATCTAAATGTGTTCTGATAGTACCATGTGATTATGGCCGCCACAGATGTTAATTTTATGTCTACTGATGACGCCAATCATATTAGGTAGACGACAATTTAAACAGGTTTAATCATTCAAAAATTATTCAATGAGAATTCTGGTATAACGTAACAGTCATCCTTTAAACTATCAATATGCTGCTACGGAAGTCACTGGTATATTGAATGTGATTTTCACTAGGCTGTATGGTTTAAAGGACTACTTTCATTAACACTAATGTCGATGTCCACCCTCCACAGATGTTAATTTTATGTCTATTGATGACGTCAATCATATTAAGTAGACGACGATTTAAACTGATTTCATTATTCAAAAATTATTCAATGAGAATTCTGGTATAATGTGACTGTCATCCTTTAAACTATTAATATGCTGCTACTGAAGTCACCTGATGAAGTGGGGCCGTTTGTGTACCTTAACGATGCAAATAACTGTACCCTAAGTATCATCATAATAAAGGGTATCTGTGGAGAGATCAGGCTAACCTGTCATCTCTGAAGAGGGGTACCAGTTTTTCCAGTAGTTCCAAGTGGATCAGTCGGAATGATTGGCTGATATGGTCTTCTATCTTTAGTCAATACGGCCTTGCTATGTTGATACCACAAACAGCTGAAAACAAGTAGAAACCACAGGCTTTGTTCCTCCAACGGGCATATGGTGATGACCTCTGCTGAAATAAAATATTCTAAGCACTATATAGCCCCCCCCCCTCCCCCCCCCCTCACCCACATTCGATTCTCTGGTCAAGGAGTACTTGGGAGGTTGTCATCACCAAAAGACACGGAACTGGAAGCCTATGGGTCAGAGGATGGAGACTTAGACCGCTTAATCGCATAGGAAGGCTGGAGAATTTTAAAAGGGGAAATGAAGAGGCTGAAGTTTATGTAGTTGAGAGAAGTACTCTTGCGTTTTTGTGATGGTATCATTTAGATTCTTGCAGTCTGTGGTACAGTAGTCATTAGTTTGTTGGGTTTGGATGGCCTCTGACTGGTGACAACAGCTCGATCATCTGTGAGCCTCAATTGTTGAAGCAATAGGAGACTAGCAAGTTACATATGTAGCTTCTATGTTTGTTTTCACAGTTTAAATTTTCACGTCAGTAAGATGGGTATGCGGATAGTGTACGTGCATGCTCCCTGCAGACAGAGGAGGACTTGATCGCAGTTCAACAATAGCTGAAGACACTTATGACCACAATAAGCCGTGTAAAGACTGCTGGCTTGGGGTGTGATGGCAGTGGGGATCCATACTCACTGCACAGTGAGTAGCAGGTTGTTATATGGTTGCGTTGCTTGAGGCGCAAAGTCATTGTAGAAGCTGGGCATCTGGCCTCAGTCATTCACTCTGTGAGTGGACAGGTGGTCACACCTTCAGCAGTGGTTACTATAGGCGAGATGGGGTAAGAAGATCGGTGACAGCTCGCAAGGCTGTTGCTAGCTTTCAACACAAGGCACTAACGGCGGCAAGCGAGGAACGTAGGCACCTATAGACGTGTGACAACCTTAAACCTTGCGGCACTGCCAAGCAGACGTTTACTAAACAGCTTTGCGTTATTGGTTGACACAAGATCGCAAGGCTGCCACACCGAGGCCACTGAAAATGTCAGGGATTAACTTATACAACTGAACAATAGTTCAAATAAATGATTGAAATTCAGTCGAAAGTCACATTAAGAATTGTACTTTATTTACTGGCAGCGACTAGTTTTAGTCATTATGTCCATTTTTCAAACCATCCACTTTTGTATGAAATTAAAACATAGCGAAATACACATGCTTGGAAACAGCCATTGCAAACAGTCTAGAATCGCACATATAATAAATAAGCTATTCTGAACAGCACAGAAAAAAGTCAACTGTTGATATTGGAAGCACCAATGTTAGCCACATATATCTGCCTGGGTAGCCACGCGGTCTAACGCGCTGCTTCCCGAGCGGGAAGGCGTGCCGGTCTCCAGCACGAGTCCGCCCGGCGGATTAGTGTCGAGGTCCAGTGTACTGGCCAGCCTGTGGATGGTTTTTGAGTGGTTTCCTATCTACCTCGGCGAATGCGGACTGATTCCCTTTATTCCGCCTCAGTTAAACTATGTCGGCGACTGCTGCGCAAATACCGTTTCCATGTACGCATACACCATAATTATTCTAACACGCAAACATTTGGGGTTACACTCATCTGGTATGAGAAGTTCCAGAGGGTGGGGTGGAGGGTGCACTGGGGGCCGAACCGCACAATAACCTTGGGTTCGGTGTGGGGCAGCGGTGGTGTGTGGACTATTGTGGCCTGTTGTGAACCATTGAGGGCTACGGCGAGACGAAGCCTTTCCGTCGTTTTCTAGGTCTCTGGTTTAATACATACCTACATGGATACATACATATACACATTACGCAGCCATTAAGGAAACAACATCCATAGCGGGGAAAAATTCCGACGTGCACGTTATGCAGCCCTTTAGAAATAACATCCAGTGCTGGAAAGAATTTCAATGTACACTCACAAAGAGAGGTCCGCAGTGGTCGGATCGATTTTTCAAACCATCTGTGCTGTTATGTAAGTTAAGGTCCCTAGTGTCACTGATTGTGGCCAGTCATCCTGGTGGGCTCTCGTTTTTCGCGTAACTGACGAAAAAAAAGTCCAGAATTTTGTGTGACACTCAATAGCGTTAAGAAAAGTTAGTCCATCCAGCCTGGTTGCGTGACGTAATGGATAGAAGATTGCAATCTCTGAAAGCAACGTCAACAACCTTCAGTTTTCGCGTAGTTCTGGAAAAATATTAACAAATATAGCCGATTTAATTGCCGTGTGGTTACAGCGTTAACACATGCCTGAACAGAGCTCCAGCGAGCAAGTGAGGCAGAGCAATCGGAGGCACAGCAAGTGCCTGCGGACAGCCTTTCACTCTGACAGCGGCTTCAGAAACCTTTGAAGAAAGACTGAATGAAAAGACGCCGGTTAACAGAGTATATACCATACAGTGTATCTTTGATTGGACTGCAGTTAAACTTCACCATTTGAAATTCATGAATGGATCTTCAAAGAACTCGGAATTATAGAACGTAATATATTACATATTCAGTTAGATGTAATTCAGAATTCTGTGTTCATCCAACTTAAAGATATTGGAAACTATGAGAAACTCGTGACTGCAGGTGTCAATACCAAAAAATGAAAGCACCTTGACAAATCTGTTAGTGATGTTAGTGCAGTACGTGCAGGTTATGGAATTAGGAATATAAAAGTTTATAATGTATGTTTTGAATGCCCAAGTGAGGTGATAGCGTGGTAACTTAAACAGTACTGGACTATTTTTAAAATTGAAAATGATATATGGTCGGCACTTTCCGATATCAAATCGACAGTGGTGTACGAAACGTTCGGATGGAGTTAAAAGACAAATTCAGTCTTATGAATTAACGGAGAAAAATATAGCCTCTATAATATATAGTGGGGAAGCGTAGACATGTTACATTTCTCATTCTGCTGGTCACCTGCGTACTAATGTACTAAAAGAATACCGGTGCAGCTCTCCACGGAACGAAACGATATTTTATTGGAGACAATGGGGTTCCTAGTAGTTATGCGCAAGTCGAGAATAGGACAGTGGCGTATACTTCATTGACACCAGCTATCACGATTGTAGTGCATGAGACAACTAAACCGGCACAGAAACCAGTAGCAGAATACGAACAAATCACACCACCCTCAATAGACAGCCCAACTTTGAAAATCTTACAGAAAATCGCAATGAAACAAAATGCAATGAAACAAAATCAAATTCAAAAGTTGAAAATAAAAATGGAAAAACTGAGGAAACTAAGACACGTGACGAGCCGGGACCGCAGATGAAGGTAGCGTTTCCTCCGAAACTGATGTTCCCCAGACGACTAAGTCTATCGAAAATACAGCAGACAAACCGAGAAGGAGAAAGCAAAAATGGGCGGTCGGAAACCCTGTGCCCCCTGAATTTCAAGATAATATTCCTGAACAGCCTGTTACATGCTCACGTTAGATGAAAAATGTCACATACGAACAACCTGATAAAGAATCAAGCCAAATTCTATCAGGAAAACGAAAGAATCAAGAACCCCATCAGGTAAAAGCAAAAACAAGATTAGAAGGCCGATATGTTAAGAAATCTGTACAAGTATCTGAGTTTGACTTAACGGTTTCAGTGATGAGTGAAATGTAAACCAATAGTGGTGGGTAGACGATATAGACGATGAGGTGTCCGCATAGCTTAACAATAAGATATCCAATGTTACTAAGAAAGTTGCTCTTAACAGCTTCTTAAAGAAGATTAAATGTCATTTAGCTTTAGTACGAGGAGTCACAAACGAAGCAGCTAATCTAATTGTTGACTTTACAGTAACTTCTAACATTGACCCAGTGTCTAGAACTGGTAGCGCCATTATAATACATCGTGATAATATAGAAAAACTGAAGTGCTCGTTTTTCCCCCGCGCGCCGTTCGATAATGCAACGGTAGACAGACAGCTTGAAGGAGGTTCGTTGAACCATCTACCAGGCACTTTATTGTGAGTAGCAGAGTAATCACTTAGATGAAGATGTAGATGTGATATTGAAATAAAGAATGTAGAATTTTTACCGAATAGACGTGGAGTCGCTTGAACAATTCACGATGTAACTCTTGTCAACGTTATGCTCCATCCGGTAGTGAGAACAAAGCCAAGTGAAGCCACTTCTTTTTGTCAAGATCTTTGCCACTTACTTCATAAAAATATTTTTAAACTTGTCATCGGTGGCGATTTGAACTGTGTAATTAGTAATGACGATCAGAAATTGTTCCAAACGAGTGTAATGAACTTAAAGTACTGGTTGACAGTTACCATCTTGAAGAAACTTGACGAATTTCGAACCTCATAAAAACCGTGTATACTCATTTTTATATTAATGGACATAACAGATTTGATCGGGTATACATGTCATCTTCAGTCCAAGCTCAAATAGCTAAACCTGCAACAAAACCGGTGATATTCTAAGATCATTGCAGCTACATCTACAAAAATAAATTCTGGAGAACACATTTTATTAATAGACTTTGAAAACACTTTCAATAGGGCTAGTAACATATCAGATAAACTCATGATTGAAATGGGTTTTGGCGCCAATTTGACGAATGGAACTCAGAATATTTTGGGCAACTCTGTGTGACAAGGCGTTGTTAACTGTAGATTAAGTGAGAAAATTCCCATCAAAAGATTAGTCAGTCAAGGTTGTCCGTTATCTCTGGCGTTATATGCATTAGCTTTAGATTCTCTCATCCGTACCATACGTTGTGAGTGCCAAGGAATTCCAAGATGGAATGAACGGCTCACATGCAGAGATTACGACTATGATTGGGGTGTTTTCAAGAAAAACCAACGGGGTGTTGACACCTTACATAGCATTCTCCGACAGTGCGAAGAAGCTGCAGGTGCTTTTGTCAACCCCACTATGATGTTGCCAGGTACAAATAATAAGTGGAACATACAGAGGAATAAGTTCACTGCCAAAAACCAACACCAAGTATTAGGCGTCATTGTGGCAAATAACCCACAAGGAACTGACGCGATGGCGTACGACACTGCATAAAATAAGAGCGGCAGTAAAAATCCACGCTAGTAGAAATTTTGCTATGCGAGAAGAAGTCAAGCTGTGCAACTCACAAAAAGTCGCAAATTCCTGGCACTTAGCTCAGGTCCTCCTGATGTCCAGAAAAATAGGACTACACAGCAAGCGATATACTGGTTTATTTGGAAGGGCGGTATCTTTAAAGTTTCTCTGCCAACCGGCGTCCTCACCTTAAATGTGGTCAAGATGGAATCCGAGTTCAATTTTATAAAGATTTCTCAGTGACGTTGGCCGTGTATGTAGCTGGTATTCCTCGTGAATCTCTTGCCCAGCACAAAGTTCCAAGTGACTAGAAGAAAGTACATGTGATTCTTGTATATAACAAATGCAAAAGAATGGACTCGCATAATTAGAGACCAATTTCCTTAACAACGTTTTGCAGCAGATTTCTTGAACATATTCGGAGACTCAGTATCATACACTGTGTGATCAAAAGTATCCGAACACTTGGCTGAACATGACTTACAAGTTCGTGGCGCCCTCTATCGATAAAGCTGGAATTCAAAATGGTGTTGGCTCACCCTTAGCCTTGATGAAAATTTCCAGTCTAGCTGGCGTACGTTCAATCAGGTGCCGGAAGCTTTCTTGGGGAACGGCAGCCCATTCTTCACGGAGTGCTTCACTGGGGAGAGATATCAATATCGGTCGGTGAGACCTGGCACGAAGTCAGCGTTACAAAAACATCCCAAAGGTGTTCTATAGGATTCAGGTCAAGACTCTGTGGAAGCCAGTCCATTACAGAGATGTTATTTTCGTGTAACCACTCCACCACAGCCAGTGCATTATGAACAGGTGCTCGATAGTGTTGAAAGATGCAATCGCCATCCCAGAATTGCTCTTCAGCAGTGGGAAGCAAGAAGGTGCTTAAAACATCAATGTAGGCCTGTGCTGTGATAGCACCACGCAAAACAACAAGGGGTACAAGCCCCCTCAATCAAAAACACTACCGCCTCGGAATTTTACTGTTGGCACTACACACGCTGACACACGACGTTCAACGGGAATTCGCCATACCCATACCCTGTCATCGGATAGCCACATCGTGTACCGTGATTCGTCAGTCCGCACAACGTTTTTCCACTGTTCATTCATCCAAACCATACGATTCTTAGACCAAGCGTGGAGTCGTTTGACATTTACTGGCGTGATGTGAGGCTAATGAGCAGCCCCTCCACTGTGCAATCCATGTTTTCTCACCTCCCGCCTAACTGTCATAGTACTTTCAGTGGATCCTGATGCAGTTTAGAATTCCTGTCTGATGGTCTGGATAGATTACTGCCCATCACACATTCCGACTCTCTACAACTGTCGGTGGTCTACGTCAATCAACAGACGAGGTCGTCCTGCACGCTTTTGTGCTGTACGAGTCCCTACATGTTTCCATTTCACTATCACATCGGAAACAGTGCGCCAAGGAATGTTTAGGAGTGTGGAAATCTCACGTACAGACGTATAACACAAGTGACACCAAATCACCTGACCACGTTGGAAGTCGTGAGTTCCGCGGAGCGCCCCATTCTGCTCTCTCACAATGTCTAATGACTACTGAGGTCGCTGACACGGAGTACCTGGCAGGCGACAGCACAATGCACCTAATATGAAAAACGTATGTTTTGGGGGTGTTCGTATACTTTTCATCATATAGTGTATATTTCCTTGAGGTAGATGATCTTCTTTCCATAATCAACACTGATATAGACGGTACCATTTGGTCGAAACACAGCTAGATATATAATTTTGCATTCATGTCCAATTATTAGTTCAGAACTTTTAAAGAAGTATACCGAGAGAACTATTTTTGGAATATAACATCTGTGTCATGGGCACAGGCTATATTTAAGAGTAATTTCAAAGGTGTAATGAGCGCTTTTTCCATCAATTAGAAGTTTGGCTGCAACGTGCGAAGATTCTACACCGACAACTAAACAGTTTATCGGTTAAACATATGTCAGAAGTAGATTAAACAATTAAGTTTTACATGTATCTCCAGGAGCATCTAAAACAGTATTTTTTGTTGACTGTGTACTTTGTGTTTGATAAAATTATACTCTGGTATATACTGATTTCGGAAGGTTTGATGCTGATGTATTCTCAAAGCTTGTTAACATTATACGAATTTCTGAACATTTTTTTAGTAGGTTCGTCTTCGTGTACTGGCGTTTGGTTGGGGTTGGTATTCGAATAACAAGTAAATACCTTTCACCAAGGTGTATAACCTCACTTTCAGTTTCGATAGGAGCTATATTGAAAATATCTTGCGAGTAATTAATTTTGTCATAATTATTGGGATATGCAGCATCATGGATGATGTCATCACAGAAATATGTTTTAAACGACTTCAATAACGTAGCTGGTTGAGATGGATGACTAAAGACTAAAATGATAGTGAACAAATTTCACAATTTTGATGGATTCAGTGAAATTGCCACATCTACTAGAATATCATTCCAATGATAATCGTTTCCCAGAAGGCGTAATGCACTGCACTCTGAGAGATCGATTTCTTCTGGCTGAACTTCTTTGTCAGCCGTATTAGTTAATGAGAGTGTGGTAATACTCATTTTGTGCCATTCTAGACTTTGTGCATAGCAACTGATTTACCATATATTTTCCATTTAGTTATTTGGTCTTTAAAGTTATTCAGTTTTATGTGAAAAACTGCAAATATGATATCATGCCTCTCTGACGATTTTTACCCTTGAAATAATTAATTTTTAATTTATGCCAGTCCGAGTGCTATTTAAAATTTTAAGTCACATAACGTTTTGTTTCTCCGTGAAAATCTCTTAGTGAGGGAGTGAAAGAAGGTGGTAGTATAATACATTGGCCAATATTAGCGGTTTCGTTTTTGGCACCTTTATTAACTGTATCTCTCAGATGCCTATATTCATCAACAAGCAACTGTACTTCACTGTGTCGAATGTTATTTAATCTTTTTGTAATCATTATAGGGTTTCCGTCAACACAACACTAATGAAAAATAGGTTTAAGACAATGCAGATAGTCCACAGCAGATATTCTGATCATAGACGTGTAAGCAATAACCTACAGGGAGTACGGTTGTACTTTGGTGATTGTTAGAACACGACTGTCGAATTGAAAATAATACCCACCGTTCTCCCTCTAGGAAACATAAGAGGATATTGTAAGGGATCCTATGAACAATGATACACGTGTCATTTTATTATCTCGACAGCTTACAATAATAATTTACCTTCACCTACCAAAAGCAACTATGTTTACAATTGCAACGTTATAGTGACTTCACGCTGTTTTGTAGATAGTATTTTAAAATAAATAACAGATTTAAAATCAGTTTCTCAGGACAATGGCATATTTTCCGTGTTGTATGTGAAACTTCTACTTAAATTATTATTTTCTTGCAAGACATTTGTCAAGGTTTCTATTGCACTCTTGTTACTTTAGGGACAATATTTGATGGAAGTGATCAACTTCTGAAACAAAGTAGTTGCGTAGAAATTGGTGGTTTTCATTTGGGTCCAGTCGTAAACTTCCTATTGCATGGTACACTTGCCCTTGAATCTGAATCTATGGCATGTAACTGTTTTCTGCAATTGGTTTAAGACCGAAGGAAGTCATTTAAAAAGTAGTATTTTACTTCCTTGCGTTGTCAAAGAGATACGTTATTACTGGGGGAGACAATGAAATAAATTCATTTGGGGAACCGGCTGGTACTTCTAGCTGTGATACGAAGACTTTACCTACAGAGTAAAGCTTACCATAAGTTTAGTCTTCCCGTTTCTTGGCCCGACAATGATTGCCAATTTGTTCATTGCAAGCACTTTTACTTGATTTCAATTGCTGTAATCAAAATGTCGAATATATTCTAAAGCAGCTGTTGACACGTAAATGGTTATCGAAATGAACACACACATGACAGCATCATATGGTAGTAAGCTTTTATAAAATATCACGGGCGTATGAATAATCAGGTCGAGATGTTGAGAATGTCAGAAATAAATTTAACAAAGGTACAGAGGAGACAAAGTGGGAAACTTAATTGGTAGAAGACAAATGAATAGATTGAAATGTTAAGTCTGTCGCTAATGAAGAAACAATAGAGACATGTGCCGTAGAATTGGATTATCAGAAAGTGTTAGGGCAGGATAGTGAAAAACTATGGAGAATGAACGACCTGTTAAAACTTTTGTCCACATTATTTAAAACACAGAGATAAGCGCAAAGTAACCAATAGTTGATCATGAGAACCAAATTACGGCACAAGTAAGTAGCATCGATAATCAACTCAAGATACGGATGAGGAGTCTTAGTAGCTTTAACCATGAGCTGAAAACACAAGGTGTCAAAATTCGTCAACAGATTGACAAAGTAAACCAAAAAGCCGCATTTTGAATAAGAAAGTGTAAATAGGTAACATAAGCGCTAATGTTTATGCAAAGTTAGATTAATGATATTAACACAAGTTTCGATTTGTGGAAACATACTCTTTCGTAGGATATTCACTCGTCATGTTATGGTCTTCTGCCCATGGGCAACTACCTTTCGGAGAACAAATAGAGTACTAAACGGAATATTTTGCCAATCGAGAGACCATCAAGACTCTTTTTAATTACAATGAAAGCCCTGCACTACTTTATAAGTGGCTGTGATCACGGTCTTTAACATTCCCTTGTATAGAACCGGATCCATACATGAAAAAACACATGTGAGTAAATTTGTTTTTATCTTTTCTAGCTGCAAAAACGTTCACATAGCTCAAAATCATAATGGATGTGGTTTAACAAGAGTTAAATCGAGACAAAACTGAAACCATAATCCTTACACTAGATTTTGTGCGGCTACTGCGCCATGTGTGACACTATTTTGCATTAGTTTCCTAGGTTTGCACGACTTCCTGTGGTCTGCCCCGTTGCTTTCTGGCGAAGAAAGTGTTTATCTGATAGCTCTGAGAACAGAGAGAGAGGTCTGTGAACATAACCACGACTGTTAACTGTGGCAATGGGCAGCCAGAAGGAGCTTGGAAGTAAGTCGAGAATGTGTATTTTTGCGTGAAATCGCTCGCACGCACGGTAGTTATTGTGGGCCTGCTGAACTGTGGGTTATGGAGGTTGGTTGTAGTGTGTCCGTGTTCCTCACATGTCAGACATGCGGAGTTAAGCTACGTCCATGATGTGCATACACACTTTGTGATGAAAAGTATCCGGGAACCCCCAAAATCATACATTTTTCATATTAGGTGCATTGTGCTGCCACCTACTGCCACGTCTTCCGTATCAGCATCCTCAGTAGTCATTAGACATCGTGAGAGAGCAAAATGGGGCTCTCCGCAGAACTTTCGGACATTCAACGTGGTCAGGTGATAGGGTGTCACTTGTGTCATACGTCTGTACGCTAGATTTCCGCACTCCTAAACATCCCTATGTCCACTATTTCCGATGTGATAGTGAAGTGGAATGGGAAGGGACACGTACAGCACAACAGCGCACAGGCCGACCTCGTCTGTTTACTGGCAGAGACTGCCGACTGTTGAAGAGGCTCGTAATGTGTAACAGGCAGACACCTATCCACACCATCACACAGGACTTCCAAACTGCATCAGGATTCACTGCAAGTACTGTGACAGTTATTTGGGAGGTGGGATAACTTGGATTTCATGGTCGAGCGGCTGCTCATAAGCCATACATCACCCCGGTAGATGGCAAACGACTCCTTGTTTGGTCTAAGGAGCGTAAGGTTTGGACGAATGAACAGTGGAAAAACGTCGTGCGGCCTGACGAATCACGGTACACGATGTGGCTATCCGATGACAGGGTATGGCTATGGCGAATTCCCATTGAACGTCGTCTGCCAGCGCGTGTAGTGCCAACAGTAAAATTCCGAGGCGGTAGTATTATGGTGTGGTCAAATTTTTGATTGAGGGGACTTGCACCCCTTGTTGTTTTACGTGGCACTATCACAGCACAGGCCAACATTGATGTTTTAAGCACCTTCTTGCTTCCCAATGTTGAAGAGCATTTCGGAGATGGCGATTGCATCTTTCAACACGATCTAGCACCTTGTTCATAATGCACGGCCTTTGGCGGAGAGGTAACACGACAGTAACGTCCCTGTAATGGACTGGCCTGCACAAAGTCCAGACCTGAATCCTATAGAACACCTTTCAGATGATTTTGAACGCTGACTTCGTGCCAGGTCTCACCGACCGACTTCGACACCACTCCCCAGTGCAGCACTCCGTGTAGAATGGGCTGCCATTCGTCAAGAAACCTCCCAGGGTCTGACTGAACGTATGCCTGCGAGAGTGGAAGCTGCCATCGAGGCTAAGGGTGGGCCTGTTGAATTCCAGCATTACCGAAGGAGGGCGCCACGACCTTGTAAGTCATTTTAAGCCAGGATTCCAGATACTTTCGGTCACATAGTGTAACCTGCTGTGCTAAACAATATTACGTACTTAACAGGTATTGTAATTTGGTGTTTTCTAAAACAGGCATTGTTTAATAACTGCCAACAGACAGTGCCTCACTAGACCGTGTTGATAACTGATGGCATGACGTAGGACTCAGATTTTGTACTAATTGCATGTTATTAGTTAGACAGTTGGTTTGATAGATATTTTTAAATCTTATCATAAATAATGCCGATAAATCGGTCGTTTGTACGATAAGTAGCTTGTGTTATATATAGTATAAAACCTGTTTGCTTTCTGTTTGTTCTACTGAATCCTTTCTGTTTAATGTCTGTAACACTTTCTTGTGCCTCGTATGTGCGAATTTAGGACAAGTTTCGTGAACCAAGATGCGTGATTATGACAATTGTCAAACGGCAAACACCGTGGTTCTTCAGAACGGAAGCTAATGTTGTTAATTGTTAATGTATTAATGGTAAATATTCGACTTTCTAAACTCAAAATACTTTTGAAATTTCCTTGCACCAGCTCGCTGCGTTGGACTGATGTTGTTTTAAGTATGATGTAAATGCGTTAATTTTTTTCATTTTAAGTGCTCCATTAATAATTAGTTCCTGCAGCTTTTCCGTAATTTGGAGGCATTTCTTTTATGAATCTGGTGGCTGCACTTGGTTGTTCCGATGTCGTCTTAGTTATGGTGCTAAATTAATTCACATTTTATTTCACCTGAGTCGTTATTAATAACTTATTTTTGTTTCAGTATTCGTAGTTGTAATTTGTTGGTATGGTCAAGTGAAACCCGTATCCATGTTACGCTATTTATTCATGTTATCAATAAATGTAGAAATATTGTACAGGTAACCCAAATTAAATCAAGCAGTTTCACTCTTTAACTCTAGGGGCAGAACTATCAGTATCACTGGTCACTTTATTTATGTATGAATTGCACATTACAGGTGTAATTCGAGAAATGCAAATGCATTGACACTCCACATCCTGAAAGAGCTGGTAAATGAAAAAAAAAGAGCTAGTTTGATAGTTTCGTCTCTGCAAGTATGTGTCTTGAAGTTCCACAGCTGCTCAAATCTGCACAGCTGTAAATTTCACGTACAATGAAAACACCATGCTTCTGCAGGCTGTTAGTCCTCACGGCTTTAACTGTAGTTTAGGCAACTGCAGTGCATTCGACAACGTAGTTCTTAAGTATACACAAGTAGCGATATGGAATATGTAATAAGATAACTTTAATAAATATTAGAGGAGCGAAAAATATGTTCCTATGTGTCGCATATTATAAGCAAATTCAATGTACTGGTCACAACCTGATAACAAAATCCCACCTTTCGTATACAAATCCCACTCAATGGACCACATGTCATTACATGACAATCCATAAATAATGATCAAAGAAATCGTATCTTAACTTTAACATCCGAAATTATCATTTGATGAACTAGTGGCGACAACGAGATAAACAACCAGGAAGCTCTTGATGCCTGCATATATATATATATATATATATATATATATATATATATATATATATATATATATATATTGGTTACCACGAGTATCAACGAAATTGTGAACTCGGACGAAGATCTAACATTTTCCACGTCAAACACCACTGCAAATTATCTCACAGAAGGCAGTCTATTGTTCCACAATCTGATAAGGCACGTGATGGACAATCACATAAAGGCAGTAAAAGCAAGCAGCTGGCCATCATTTCATCATAAGCCAGAATAAAGTCGCTTCAATACACCCATTTCATTAACAGATGACAAAGCGCCTCTATTAAACAGGTCAACATGTCCTCATAGCAGCAAGCAAAAGAACAAGTTCCCAGATGGAAGTTACCATACGTCTCCTGATGACATGGCCATTCAGAAGGTTATAAGAAATACATTGAAGTTTCACAGTGGTGGTCGGTTATCATGTTGTAATGCTCTGCAGTACACAGTAAATACTTTATTAAAATTATACCATTTCCGTTCGAGTGCTAGCCGGAAATTGCACTAGAATTACGTCTTTTGTCTTCAAATGCATGGTGGTATGCAAATAAAATAGACGAAAACACGTTTCGTAGCGCTGTCTCCATGATAATTAGAAACCATGCCGGGTGCTGAAATGGTCAGCCGCACTCAGTTCATGTATGGGACGCCACTGTCTGTTTTCGACTACGCATCGTCTAATGTGAGTCTTCCCATCCCGCACTACGAGCATTACGTTGCTTATAGCACGAAGTCCGTATTTACGCTTGAAATTGCATGGAGCGTACTGTGGAAGTGCGCAGCATGAAGGAATTTTGGAGATTTACTGTCGTGAAAGGATTCTGGAGACTGTTGACTTCTCTATTGATACACAGCGAGTACTCTCAAATTTGTTTACGGGTATTCCAGCTTCGGTGTCTAACTGACGCCCCCGATAAAATTCCGCCGGGGAGTGCCTCAAGGAAGCCCCCTGTCAATGGCATTGCGTTGTCTCTGGAGCACCCTACTTAGGATGCAGGCGTCCCAGTTGAAGGGTTGGCCTCTTTCTGGAGAGACTATGCTTGTTGTGCATATGCACTTGACGTGATGATACTACTCCGCAGTCCTGCGGAGATACTGCGACTGAGGGCTGTAATCGATTTGAAGACGCGGTTGTTCCCTGGGCTGCTGCAGAGGACTGGCATACGTGTCTCGCTATCATCACTGATCATTCTCCATTCAAAATGGTGACGCTCAACTGGAGATTCTAACACCGAAAGTGCTGATAAAATACCTTCAGCGCCATCTAAAATTTTTGGTCGTTTAATAGCCGTTGACAAATTGTACTGTACCTCTAATTCTGACTCTGTAAGATTTATTACATAACTGTATTTAACATTTAATGGATATAATAGTGTATTTATTTGTGAATGTGTATAATTGATTGTAATTATAAAGTAGACTGCTGGGTAACAGCCAAGTGAACTTTAATTAAAAGTACCAATAGCAATGATGAAATGGCGGTAGCTGTGCCGTTACTTATCTTTGCATATGGAGAGTGTCTGTCACGCTGCGAGTGAGAGGAATGAGAGCAACCTGAGTCACGAAATAGTACGAAGTGTTTGTTGAGCGCTGCCGCAGACGCGGTGTGCAGCTAATGATCGCATCAGCATGGGCAAACCTACTTCTTAAGTCGTGAGTATTGAGAGCAGAGCAGGAGAGAACAGGCGGAGGAAGCAGCAGTTCTAACTGTTGCCTGTCCCATAACAATCTGTGGCTCTTGACACAGCTCGTGGTTTTCAACCAGCAGCAGCTCAGCACTGTCGTCGGCTACATTCTTCATAGTACGCACACTACTGTTAACTGACAGAGTGCAACTAATATTGTACAGGCATTACCCAGTGGTATTTCTTTCACAGACTTTGACTAACCTTCTTGAATTATAACATGCAATAGTTATATCTTGTAGGACACCTGTGCTGTCATTGTCCTCAGGTATTATTACCAAGCAGGGTCCCTTTCCAAAAATTGATTTACTATTTACTGTCAGTTTTGTTTATTTGCTAATAACCAGTTTCAATCTGAATTTTGCTGCTTTAGTAACTGTTCGTTCTTGTATTGCATAAAAGAGCCTTAACGGATTTGCAGTTTTGAGAATTAACTTCACTCACTTAAAGTAACCTAAAATTTCACGGTCAAGATTAATAACTAAAGACACAGCAAAGATTAAGAGCGTGCAATTTCATTTATCCTGTATTCAGCTTAGCGAGTGAATTCGGCGTGGTACGTACCTCATTGTTCTTATGTTAAAACTAAAACTAGTTGCTCATTTGCTTAAAGCAAATTCAGTTCAATCTTTCAATAATTAAAAGTAAATTAATTGCCTTTTTCCAAATTTTGCATTGAGTTGCGCCGAGAGTACTAAAAATCATTTTTTATACGTAACAGAGTTTCAGCTACGACCAGTCGTTTATTTAACCAACAACTTCATGCAATTTAGCTTTCAAAATTTAGTATTTCGAATTAACTTCAAACTCAGTGCTTCCTGATTAATTAATTTTCTCGTGAAAATGAACTGTGAACGAAGCCCGAGCAACAGGCATTACATGCATTGATCAAAAATGAAAGTGCATTATGAATGGCTGGTTTGTAGCTTAAATCTAGATCTACCAATAAAATTTAAAAAGGACGACTGATAGCTGTAAGTTATTATTTATAAGTTTATCAGCTTCTCTCGATGATGGCGAAGAAACTACAACAGTTGCGTAGTCGTTTATTACGGAAACGACATATCTTTCGCTTACGGTATGAGGTGGTCTCGAAACCTCGTTCCTCTGGGTTGTCGGGCATGGCTGATATACGAAGGGAGACGCAGATGCTATATGTGTGACGTTCTGTTTTGACGATGACCCAAGGAACTCACACAGTTACCTCCCATTTATATCTCTGTGTCCGTCCTGCTTGTCGTGACCCCCCTATTGATGTTGGTCGTATAAATTACAAGTTAACACGCATTCATGGCTTCTATCTTGCGGTGAGCTAATTAGATGCAAACATTTTGTGGAGATCCATCCTCATGATGAAATTCCCTCAGATTCGTTGGGAAGGAGTTTCTTCCCAAATCTCGTTGAAAGAGGATCGCCGCGAACAACATGGACGACAGTTTGATGGAATCTCACTCTCCTTGTTTTGCCGATGCGCGTAGCGTCTTCGTAGTATAAGGTAGTAATTAACTTGATTCTAGCGAACGAGCCACTTTTACGTATTGGTCTTAGCGACACGGATGTATGTAATCGTTGTACGTCTAGAGATAGTATACGACATCGTTCTAGTTGGGAGGTCATATGGCAAACTGGTCTAGGATTAGGACACAACAAGCCATCCTTACTCGATCTTCTGGGACGGCGAACATTACTGACGTCGTATTGTGGCCACATTCTTCCTTCTTTCCACGGTCGAAAACCCGTACTGTAATGTGGGTGGTTGCCGCGATTTTTCGTTCTTTATGTCGTAGAAGGCGATGTGGAAGGTCACATTGCCCTCAGGCAGTACATGATCACGGCTTATAGGACATTCATGCGACTGCTTCCACATCCATACCTCTACGTCAACGTTTTCAATCTTATTTCTCATCGACCAGCTGTTGATTAATTTCATTTTCCTGATAAAAAATGTTTTCCTACCTGTTTTTCACCTGCTTGTTCTCTCCTACTTCTCCTGTTCACTTTGTTTTGTGTTTTGCGTCATTATCGCTCCAGATCTATTGTATAATGTGTATAGATGAATTATGTATACACATGAGAGTGTATAATCCTTGCAATGAAATTGGAACTTTTCTCTCTGTGTATCGCTTAGTTTGTGATTTACACTGTATTCTGATTTAGTTGTCTTTCTGCTTTTATATTCTATAAAAAACTAAAAAATATTTTTTTTAAAAACATGAAAATAACTATATGAAAAGGTATCGTTGATACACAGCGTGAGAACTGGGCAGTGTTCTGTCGAGTATATTCTCGAGTTGTTAATTATTATTTTGTTATCATACTTACTGTTTCTCAAATTCACAGCTTCTGTTAAATGATAATCTGACTATGGTCTTCCAAAGTTTCATAATAGAACTAAGTCATCCTGATAATTAAAAAAAATCCTAAGGCAACTGCTCGCGATAAGAGGACTCGTTTTACACGTAGTGTGGCAGTTTATGGACCTGGCTTCGATTCCATCACTTACAGTTTTTCCTAATTTTATTTTATTCGTCGCACTGTTAAACTATTAATCATGAAATTTAAATACATTTGAAAAATACAATTTAAGTAGTTGCTGGGACCAATCCTAGGACTCTTGCTTGTTAGAGACAGAAGCTTCACTGTTGTGAAACCCCAGAGTATCCATGTCGATGCCATACACGGTTTAAAATTTGAATAAATATTATTAGCAACGCAGGCCAAAGGTTACGGTTCGTACCAATTGGCAGGAACTCATCCAGTTTTATATAAGTGGTTCCCCTACAAGGCATTAATGGCCTGCTGTTCTTAATCCATATAAACTATTTTAGAGACAATCTGCGTGGGTCTCTTCGACTGTCTGTAACTGATAATGTCGTTTATCAGTAATTAAAATCATTAGTAGATTACAATTAATTACTGAATAATTTAGACAAGATACCTTAATTGCGTTGAAAGTGCCACTGATCCTGAACAATGAGAGTGAGTCCTCCATATGAGTACTATAAATTACAGTTACACAATATAGCTCACAAATTTAAATATTATTTATTCAACTAAATATCCTTGGGATTAGAGATACGAACAACTTATGCTGGATTCATTTCATAGATAATGTTGTGGGGAAGGCGAACTACATAAGAGTATTATTGGCAGAAAGTGCAACCGACTCACACTTTGTTTACCATTTCCTGGAGTATTGCGGTATGCTGTGGGATCTTTACCAGAAAGCACTAACAAATGACATTGGAAAAATGTTCAGCGGATGACAGGTCATTATGTACTATCGCAATACAGAGGAGAGTGTGTCACGGATATAATTAGCGAGTTGGGGTAGCAATCATTAAAACAAAGAGTTTTCCATCGCGGCTTCATCTTTCCACTAAATTTCCATCACCAACATTTTCTTGTGAGCGCCTAAATATTTTTGGCTCCCATCTGCATAGCTCAAAGCAACCGATGTGACAAAATGAGATAAATTTCGGCTCACAGAGAAATATCTGCGTCTTCATTCGTCCCAGGTGAGGTTCGAGTATGGAGCGACAGAAAAACAGGATCAAAGTGGTTGAGTGCAATTTCTGCCAAAGACTTAAACGTGAATTGCAGGGTTCTCATTTGACGTAGATATCCCAACATTCTTATTTACAGATGTGTTTCGGACTCAATTGGCTGTTCACAGTACCTAAGATCTTTATGGATTGTTAAACCATATAAAAGCGATGAAAGTAGGTTTGTGAAACAAATCCAGTTGGATTCAGTTTTTCTTTTCTGTTAGAATATCTACTGAATACATTTATTACTTCAATTTGTTGTACTGTTTCTCTGCGAATAATAATAGCGTATATACCGAGAAACCATGATATGAAATGGGATCAAAGTACCGTCACACAGATTCTCACATAACCAGTTCCGAGATATTTCTCTCACGTAATTCACAGTGGGGTTGTTAGTATTTCTCTTCTGTCTTCTGTGAGTGACAAACAAAGAGTACTACAGTCCAGTTTGTGAGGGTACTGGTGTGTAGTATCTGTGAGTGGTTGTTCTTTGGAGGGCGACAATGCCCAGTGGCGCAGAGAGTCGCAAGCAGAGGCAGTTGTTGAGAGGCTGTGGAAGGTGTAGGCTGCGTGAGCCAAAGGCGGTTGCGTAGCGAAGGATTTATCTCTACGGTTACTAGTAGTGGCACACAGTTTGAATAATAGCATGTTTATGTTTGTGCAGTGTGATAAAGGAAATAAATTATATTTTACCAGTTCTTAATACGTCTCCATCAGTTAGTACCACACCATTACATTTAACAATGAACCAAGTCTCGGTATACACGGTCAACTACAATAAGAGGATTGTAACATAATAATCATTAATTAACCCATATAATCCCCAAGGAGACGGGAGCTTATAAGTTGGTATTCTTGAGTGTCACGTATAGGGAGATACAAGGACATTTATGAAAGACTAATCACTTGTCGTCACTTCTTTTAATGGAATAAATCAGTTTAATATGTACCATGACACAAAATATTGAGTTCAACCTGGTAGGTACTACAAGAGAGGTTTATGATGGAAAGTTGAAATTAACATTTATGTAAAGTGGGGGCCATGCTTAAGGCAGACAATGAAGTACAACGGGATATTGATCTCTGTAGCAGAAATGTTTTGTTACGTTAAGAGGAAGACAGATAATATGTGGTATTAAAGCAGATACACTGATTTGAAGGTCGATACATTCTCGTTAGTGAGAGAACGCCAGACCTAGTCTCAGCTCGCTCTACACGCAGACTTTCAGACGTTACAGTACACATTAAAATATGCGTACAGGTATGGGAGTTCTGCTGTTTGTTTCCAATCTGTTAGGTATCTCTCCATTGAAATTCAATCACGAAAAAGGGAAGTTTATTGTATCTAGAAAAATTAGACAATATAACGTCTTTGTAGCCATATTTCTGCTACTGACTTTCATTTTAATAGTGTCTCAGGCACTTGACTTGAAAAGTAATATTTTCAAATATTCCTACATATGTCATCTGGTCCTGTGTGGCACTACTGCTTTTGTGTCAACAGTCTATAGTTCAATATTGACACAGCAAAACGTTGACCGTTTGGATGTAAAGATTGTGGCTGTAAGCTATTTTCTTTGGGAGGAATGCTCAATAAAACGTATGTATGTTATACCACTACCGGGTTGGGCTACTACTCCTATGATCATTTTGTCAGCTTTAGCTTATGGTGATACGGTGTGGCTATTCCCCATCTCCAGAATTTTATTATTTGTTCCATTGCTAATTCCAGATATCATCAACAATACTGTGCTCCTGCAGTTCATCGTACTCAATGTGATATTGCAAAGAAGTTTTAAGAGATTAAATGATAGTCTACTGAAAATATTTGGGATATCGGAAGAGCAAGAATTAGACCTTTACAGATTTGACAGCGGAAGTACTACGCAGAGCTCTGAAAGTTTAGCAACAGTGGAGTTCCACCAGTGTAACACAGCCAAAGTCTTATGGCACTGCAGACAAAAAAATAGACCCTTTTACAATAGTCAGTGTCACATCCCTCTGAAAGTAGTTGTTGGCCAGGATGTTCGTTTGCAGAACTTACGCAAGGCCCATTGTCTTCTTTGTGAAAGCAGTAAAATAATCAACACAGCATACAGCGTTCGAAACGTCCTTCAGCTCGTTAATTGTTTCGTGAGTACCCTGTTTCTCACCTACGTGCTCTTCGCTAGTTGCACGGTTGTTAAAACAGGACTCAGGATGCAAGACATGCTGCACTGTGTTTTGTGGTTTGGTCCCAATTTGTGGCGGCTGTTCAGTCTAGCATACAGCAGTGAAATAGTTGTGAGTGAAGCGCGCCGTACGGAAAAATTAGTCAACAAACTGATGGTGTCGCCATTTATGGAAGACTACAGAAGCTGTGCGGAGCTCCAGCTGTTCGCCAAACAGTTAGCTTCTTGTCGTGTCAGCTACAGCGCAGCAGGATTTTTGTCTTTTGACTTGAGGATGATAACAGCGTTTGCAGGGACGGTAACTACATATCTGGTAATACTTTTTCAGTTCACTCTGTCTGATGTAGAGAATCAGTAGTCACGTAAAGTAAGTGAACATTACCAACGCTGTTACAAAGTAGGGAAAAATGTTATGGATTGTTACTTTTAATATCAGACTGTATGCAACATATTAACGCTGTTTGATCTTTTTATAGAAGTTTCTTTATTTGATATTTATTAAAATATATACAACTACTTAATCTACTTGATAATTCTAAAAGATATGATATTTAGAGTTGTTTGCCTAAGATAGCTTATATGATAAATTTAAAAATATTTTCACACCTTCACCATTGAAACCCTATGTAGTCTCTATCAATAACTGAATGTTTTTGATGTAAGGAATATTCACTATTATGGTGTGATGTAAGCCTTTTTGAATCAAACTGCCAATAATTATAAAAAGCTATTGACTGTTATGAAATTAATGATCATTTTGCATTTCATTTAAACAAAGAGAGTATGTATCAACCTGCAAAGGCAATGTTTCCGTAGTTAGTTCTGGGAACTTCGGTTAGGTTAATTTGAGATCACTAATGTATAAATTACATTCATTAACTACATGCGCCACTTCTAGTTGCAGGTTAGTATATTGTTTGAAGTATTAAGTATTCCGGTATATGGAAATACAAAATAGCCTTCAGTAAAGGATAACGAGTAAGTAAAATTTAATCCTACTGTTTGTTGTATTACCTATACCATAAGTGACTATTCGAAGAATACAGAACAAGTATCGTAAAATCAGTATATACAGGGTGCGTCAAAAAATGTATACACACTTTGAAGCGTCATAGAAAATTTGTTTCCTGTTCTACAACGTTAAATTTCTGCAAATGGAAAGCTTAAAGTCCAACTGGAAAAATAAATGTACTTTGTAAATGTGATTAATGTTCAAACTTGTGGCCTTCAGCATCAATACATTTCTGAGTACGAGTCACCACTGATTCCGTACATCGTACCAAAGTGTCCAATGAGATATTCTGCGCACACCGCCTGAATCTCATTCCAAAGTGTGTCCAGGTTATGTGGTTTACGTTTGTTCACCTCATCTTTTACTGTGCCCCATAAAAAGAAATCCAGCGGAGTGAGGTCTGGCGAGCGTGCAGGAAACTCGATTGGTCACCTGCGTCCTATCCATTGGCCTGGCACATTGTGATCCAGGTATGGTCGTACGTCCCCATGATAGTGCGGCGGGGCGCCATCTTGTTGGAAAAAAAACTCATCATTACCGTATAATACACGAATGGCAGGGAATAAGGAGTCAGCAAGCATTGTTAGGTACGTTTCTCCAATAACAGTACCTTCAAAGCGGAAAAGCCCAACGAGTCCTCTTGCAGACAAAGCACACCACACATTTACACCAGGCAAATTCACAGTCTTTTCAACTGTAATGTGAGGATTATGTTCAGCCCAGTACACACAATTGTGCTTATTGACAGTTCCATTGAGTTTGAATTGGGCTTCATCCGACCAAATTATGCTACCCATAAATCCCGGTTCACATCTCACCATCTCCTGAACCCATTCACCAAACTCTAACCTTCGATCTGGATCGTCGTCACTTAGCTGTTGCACCAGCCTTGGAATGTACACACGAAACTTGCCTTTCTTCAGAATGCGTAGCACACTACATTACTCTCACGGGCCGCTTGCCTGGAAGAATTTTGAGGTGAACGCTGAAACAGTTCCAAGACCGCAGTTGTGGAATCATCACTTGTAGCTGTACGAGGTCGCCCTGATCGACCTTTATGCACATGACACACTGTTCCATGAATTTCGAATTTGTCTCGTAGACGTGTAGGTGTCAACCTTGAAGGTGGCCCTGTACCATACTCACTTCTCCACTGTCTTCAAACCGCAGCTACTTTCTCAAACTTCCAGTACCACTTAATTATCTGCTTCCGCGCTTCAAAGCTCAAACGCACGTCCGCCATGTTGCAGTGACTTCCTTGCCACTGCTGCCACCTGTTGAAGAAACGTAACATTACTTTCTCGTAGATATTTAACCTTGTAGAACGGGAAATAAATTGTCTATGACAGTTCAAAGTGTGTATACATTTTTTGACACACCCTGTATATGTATATGATAGCCCATCCATGAGTAAAGTTTTGGTTAGGAACTGCAAAGGTTGGGTTCAAAGATGTGTCCGAACAGTTCTCATGGTAACTCACAAAATGTAGGATGGTATTACAGTGTATTCCAAAATGTTACAGAATCTTAGAAAAGGTTCGGTAACACTCTAGAATAATCCAGAATCCTCTAGTTTCTTTCCAAAATGTTCCAGAAGTTTCCAGAAGGTTCTCAAATGTTCCATTATTCAGTTGTGGTGGGGATACGTTTCAGTTCAGAATGGTATATGTGTATATGTGATGGCGAGATGAAAACAACAGAGAAGAAATGAAACAGATCAGGAATAAGTATCACTGGTACCCTCACAACAGAAGAGAATGAATAAACTGGGAGAAACTTCAACGTACATTCAGATAAGAAAAGTCATGGAGTACTTCATAATATCGTGTACAACCTCCTTTTGCTCAGCATAGTGCAGCAACCCGACATGCTATAGACTGGAAGTCCCCAGCAGAAATTTTGTGCCATGCTGCCTCTGTAGCTGTCCATAATTGCGAAAGTTTTGCCGTTTCAGGGCTTTGTGCACGAACACCATTATGTCCGATAAATGTTTCGTTGGAGTTTATGTGGTGGATATGGGTGGCCAAACAGTCTGCTCGAGTTGTCCAGGATGTTCTTCGAACCAACTGCGAACAATTGGAGGCCGATGACATGGCGCACTATCATCCATAAAAATTCCATTGTTGTTGGTCTCCAGGTAGCCGAAAATAACCATTTTCCTTCAATAATTGGTTCAATAGGACCAGAAGACCCAGCCCATTCCACGTAAACACACCAAACCCTTATGGAGTCAGCACTAGCCTGCACATTGCCTTGTTGACAACTTAGGTTCATGGCTTCGTGGTGTCTGGGCTATACTGGAGCCCTACCATTAGCTCTTACCGACTGAAGTCTGGACTCATGTGACCTTTCCACGATGTTCCAGGCGTCTAGGGCCCAACCAATATCGTCACAAGCCCAGGAGAGGCACTGCATGCGATGTCGTGCTGTTAGCAGAGGCACTCGCGTCGGTCGTCTGTTAACATATCCTTTTAACCCGAAACTTTGCTGCACTGTCCTAACAGATACGTTCGGCTTATATCCCACCCTAAAATGTCGTGTGACGAGGGTCTAGCGTCGGGTAGACCGTTCGCCGGGTGCAAGTCTTTCGATTTGGCGCCACTTCGGCGACTTGCGCGTCGATGGGGGTGAAATGATGATAATTAGGACAACACAACACCCAGTCGCTGAGCGGAGAAAATCTCCAACCCAGCCGGGAATCGAACCCGGGGCCTTGGGATTGACATTCTGTCTCGCTAACCACTCAGCTACCGGGAGCGGACATCCCACACTTACTTGTACAGTTATATAATGCAGTGTGGTTTGTCTCTTAGCACTGACGACTCCAGTGTTCTCAGTCGTTGAGTGAAGGCTGTCGGACACTGCTTTTCCCGTGGTGAGAGGTAATGCCCTGAATTTGGGCTTCTCGCCACACTTTTGACACTATGGATCTCGGACTATTGAATTCCTTAATGATTCCCAAGCTTCTAGATCCAACTACCACTACGAGTTCAAAGCCTGTTGAATCCCGTCGTGCGGCCATTATCACGTCGGAAACATTTTCACGTGAATCATCAGAGTATAAAGAACAGCTCCACCGATGAACTACACTTTTATGCCTTGTGTACGCGATACTATCTCGATCTGTATATATGCTTATCGCTATCCCACTACTTTTTTCACCTCAGTGTATGGGAAATGAGATAAAATTAGAGATGAGAGTCGAATGAGATACTGAGCAAGCAGAAATTGCCGAAAAAACAAGACTTCTGTCTTAAAATGTACTTGTTAACTACAGGTGGGAGCTGACTACCCACCAAAAGATCCTGGCATGATGTGTAAATAAAATACAGCTGCTGTTCATAAAATAATGTATCCTGACAGACTAAGCTAAATAAAAGGTTTCGGTTACTTGGGAAGTCATCTGAAAATAACTACAAAGGGAGGTTTAGACTACTAAAATGTAATTGACATTTGTCACAGACTCTATTTGTGAAGTCTGATAAAAGAGATCTCCTTGGACGAACAGGTGTTTTTCGTTTTTTTCTTTTTTCGAGGTTGACTGTCGAAGCCGAAATGCAAGTTCACTATTTTTGTTATATGACTGTATAGTTCTGTTTATGGTATTAATGTTGAATGAAAGTATGAATTGGCATGGTTTTCAGACAACACATGGTGGCTTGAATCAGTAAGCTAAAAACAGGGGGAACTGATACAGGAATGTGAAGTTAGAAGACGCAGATTTCCAAGAAATGTCACACACAATTTATTAATAAATGAGTGGGTAACATTAAACACAAAGTAATAGGTATTCATTAAACTCAGATTGGCCTCCACACGGAAAGAGATAGTCACTTCTTCAGTAACTATGTTGAAATGTACCTGTTAGTTACTCATAATAATTCAAAGTACTGCATTGCATCGGAGATTTTAGCACAGACACGTGATAACGCATATTACTGGAGCACAGCAGGGAAGGAGACGAATCCAACAAATGGAGTTATCAAGGAGTTTTTCCTTTTCGAGCCAGAAAGGAAGGCAGCTACAGAATTCTCGATAGACAGTCTGGACTGCGCCACCAGACACGTACCTGGATGATCATTCATTCGAAAATCATACATCTGAGCAGAACTGGATGTGGATGCAGGGGCTAGATACACTAAGAAAGTTGAGGTATATCCATTTAGCATCAATTTTGGTTATTCTACTTCCATTGGTGAACATTTGGGAGGACGTCAGCAAACTGAGAAGAACAATCTTAATTTCAGATATTGAAAATGAATAACAACTGCTCGGAAATACAGGTTTTAGATGTACGGGAAAAGAATCTATTCGTGTAGCAACACTATTGGTGGCTACACATACTTCGGAGGACATTGGGAGGACAAATGATATACTGCGAAATACTGTCTTAATTTCGTGCATCAGAACTGAACAAAAGTCTGTGAGAATTCCAAGTGTTAAAGATACTAAAAAATCTGAGATCTCTGTTCATTTGGCAGCACTATTTCTGGCTACATGTAATTTGAGGGCATGTAGGATGTCATTAGGAAATTAAGAAGCTGAGGAAATATTACCGTAAGATTATGTTAAAAATGAAAAAGTGTGCTCAACAGGGAAATATGAGATAATACGATCTCCGTTACTAAGTTAAGTATGCATTCCGTGGTCTCTAGCTTTATCAAGTACACATGAGATCAGCACAGTCGTCTGAACTCCCAGTTCGCGGAAGTATCATGAATTCCAACCTCGCAGTAAGCACATTTACTTCCTTTCATGTTACTCTGAAGAATAATAGTGAGGTTATTTGGAAAATCATTAATTAGTGGTATGATTTCTATGTACTACAAGGTCATGAAGTCGAAGCTTGGCCTGTACACGAATCATGTCCCTCAAAAATTCCGACTGTTTACGCCCACGCACACAATTTGCTTGAACTGACTACTAAGTTTAACGCTACCACTATAATGCAGAAAAGAAATTGTTAATCAGAACGTTAACTCCCTTAATGCCTTCAATGTACCAGTGTAGGGTGAACTGCTAGCATACCTAGCAAATACGCTTCTCGGGTTTGCCGCCGGATCGTATTGTGTAAATCGCACAATATTTCTTCGATGCAACTGCCCGATAGCATCAGGTGGTGGTAGCTGCTGCTGTCACTGCTGCAAGGCGCGACAGATGATAATCGCGCGTCAGCGTCGGAATTTATCATGCCGGGAGCGGGCAATATTCGTGCGCGGGAAGACGCTCGTAGTTGGAGGAAAGCGGCGCTCCTGGTGCCCCCTGCCACAGAGTCTATAGCAAATCAACTCATACACAGCTATATTTGCAGGCCACAAGTTGCCATCATCCTGCGCAACGCAGTAGTGTCCTATGGTCTTTCGTGCATAGAGCACATGTAGTCTCAGATGCCGACAGTCTACCTGGTGAGCTAAAACACCTGAGAACGGTATTCCAACAGAATGGCTATTCCGATAGGCAGATACGCCACGCATTCCGTTCCAAGCAAACTCAAAGCAGTGATGTAAATGAAGTAACGGAGGTACCCACTGCAACAGCGTTCTTGCCCTATTTTGGCAGCATGTCTTCGAGAATAGAAAGAATCCTCATAAAGCACGACGTCAAGTGTGTTTTTCGGCCACCAGCAAAACTGAGGAATTTATTGTTCTCGGTCAAAGACGACCGTGGCCTCAGGAAACGTGGCGTGTATAAAATCCCATGCCAATGTGGAAAATCTTATATTGGACAGACATGCCGAACCGTGCAAGAACGTTGCGTCGAACATCATCGTCATACACGCCTTGGGCAACCTGATAAATCAGCGGTAGCGGAGTATTGCCTGGACACAGGACATCGTATGCTTTATGAACAGACGGAAATTTTATCCCCAGCGTCATCTTTCTGGGACTGTGTTATTAAGGAGTCTATACATATCCGCACGGCGGATAATCTTATCAACAGGGATGCACGTTTTCAACTGAGCGCCGCCTGGAATCTAGCACTGGCTGACATTAAATCAAAAATAGGGAAAACAAGAACTTCCGTTTCCTCAAGTGACACAACGCGTAGTTGAGATTTAGTTCATACTTTAACCGCAGGAGCGCCCGGCAGCACTGTCATTGCCCATAGCGCACGCGCGGTTTGCCTTTCTGCGGCTCCCAGCAGGGTGCACCGGGAGCGCCGCTTTCCTCCAACTACGAGCGTCTTCTTGCGCACGCGTATTGCCTGCTCCCGTCATGATATATTCCGACGTCGCCGCGCGATTATCATCAGTCGCGCCTTGCAGCAGTGACAGCAGTAGCTACCACCACCTGATGATGTCGAGCAGTTGCATCGAAGAAATATTGTGCAATTTACACAATTCGATCCGGCGGCAAAACCGAGAAGCGTATTTGCAACAGATCCTTCGGGAAAGCATGAAAAGTCACATTTGCAAGCGTACCTTCCTTACCACGCATCTGGAAAAAGCCAATGGTCTATGGTTAGCCATCCGCCTAAGGAAGGCGGAGGGGGATCACTCAAAGAGACTCTGTTAACCTTCGCTCATGTAATTGAATTCACCTGACCAAACCAACCAGCCCAAAAAAATTTCTCTGCCTGTTTTCAATATGCCACACTTAGAATTAGGGTACAAGAACATGTGTACACTGTTTGTTAGTTTGTAGAGTGAAGAAACAAGACTTTCTCTTTCCTTGAGACTAACTATATTCTCAGAGAAGTAGTCGCATGCAGGGGAACAACAAGAAAACGATGCAAATTATAAGTAAGAAACTACCAGATAATCAAACTATCTCTCGAGAAAAGAAAACAAGTCGGGAGTAGCATTGCCATTGAAGGCTAATCTCACACTTTTTCTGGAGGACGCCCTCTTACTGCTATTTCTTCCAAAAGGTTCTGATGAAGCCTACAAAGCAAAATACTACATCACCCGATTCATTAAAAGATGAGAGATATATGTGTGTGAAGCCAAAATTATTAGAAACGTAGATCAACAGAACAAAATAGTCTCTAAAGACTCTGCTTCTTCCTAATATGCAGAAATAAGTTACAGAAAGTAAAACTGTAGCAAATAAACTGATATAAAAAAGAAATATTTCTAGAGGAAAAACGTGTTCCTACTCAAGATGGACATGCACAGTTACGGGTAGAAATGGAATTATTTCATATTTGAATAAAAGAATTGCAACTGTCATATTTTTCGATCATCAACATTGATCTCAAAAGAAACTTACAATACTCCAAGCGAAATCTTAAATGTTGAAAACTAACAGTGATCAGTTACTGACAATCAAAATAAACATGGATCACATTCCTCTTAATAAGTTTTTAACAGTGTCAACCATCATATCCTAGCTGCATGCATTATTCAATTTTCCATCTACTACATTACCATTTTCAAATTGCTTTACTACTTCTACACATTGTTGCAAGCAAATACTGCTAAGAGACCTCAACCACTCTGGGACGCAGATCGACAACACTTGACATCACACACCTATCTTTATCAAATCATCTCTCATTACATAACGTAACATCTCTCATTCCTGCATTAATCAACATGTTCATCACACAAGAGTTTAAAATACATATAACTCAATCTGACACGTACATTATAGCAACAATCCAACACACCGCACAATAATGTGGCAACAAAAAAGTTTATAATGAAATCACATGACAGTTGCCTCACCTGTGTAAAATAAACACCTAATCATTCCTTCCTCCCAACAGAGCTTTGAATAGTAGAAACGTCATTCTTACCATTGTGTTAATGAACTCCTTTTCTCATTTGAAAATTACGAATAATCACTCAAAGTACCTAGTATCTAGTACAGATTCGTTTGGTGAAATTACAGTACCATCCACGTCATCTTTAGATCAAACTGCTAAACCAATGCTTTTACGTGTGATACACTCCTGGAAATGGAAAAAAGAACACATTGACACCGGTGTGTCAGACCCACCATACTTGCTCCGAACACTGCGAGAGGGCTGTACAAGCAATGATCACACGCACGGCACAGCGGACACACCAGGAACCGCGGTGTTGGCCGTCGAATGGCGCTAGCTGCGCAGCATTTGTGCACCGCCGCCGTCAGTGTCAGCCAGTTTGCCGTGGCATACGGAGCTCCATCGCAGTCTTTATCACTGGTAGCATGCCGCGACAGCGTGGACGTGAACTGTATGTGCAGTTGACGGACTTTGAGCGAGGGCGTATAGTGGGCATGCGGGAGGCCGGGTGGACGTACCGCCGAATTGCTCAACACGTGGGGCGTGAGGTCTCCACAGTACATCGATGTTGTCGCCAGTGGTCGGCGCAAGGTGCACGTGCCCGTCGACCTGGGACCGGACCGCAGCGACGCACGGATGCACGCCAAGACCGTAGGATCCTACGCAGTGCCGTAGGGGACTGCACCGCCACTTCCCAGCAAATTAGGGACACTGTTGCTCCTGGGGTATCGGCGAGGACCATTCGCAACCGTCTCCATGAAGCTGGGCTACGGTCCCGCACACTGTTAGGCCGTCTTCCGCTCACGCCCCAACATCGTGCAGCCCGCCTCCAGTGGTGTCGCGACAGGCGTGAATGGAGGGACGAATGGAGACGTGTCGTCTTCAGCAATGAGAGTCGCTTCTGCCTTGGTGCCAATGATGGTCTTATGCGTGTTTGGCGCCGTGCAGGTGAGCGCCACAATCAGGACTGCATACGACCGAGGCACACAGGGCCAACACCCGGCATCATGGTGTGGGGAGCGATCTCCTACACTGGCCGTACACCACTGGTGATCGTCGAGGGGACACTGAATAGTGCACGGTACATCCAAACCGTCATCGAACCCATCGTTCTACCATTCCTAGACCGGCAAGGGAACTTGCTGTTCCAACAGGACAATGCACGTCCGCATGTATCCCGTGCAACCCAACGTGCTCTAGAAGGTGTAAGTCAACTACCCTGGCCAGCAAGATCTCCGGATCTGTCCCCCATTGAGCATGTTTGGGACTGGATGAAGCGTCGTCTCACGCGGTCTGCACGTCCAGCACGAACGCTGGTCCAACTGAGGCGCCAGGTGGAAATGGCATGGCAAGCCGTTCTACAGGACTACATCCAGCATCTCTACGATCGTCTCCATGGGAGAATAGCAGCCTGCATTGCTGCGAAAGGTGGATATACACTGTACTAGTGCCGACATTGTGCATGCTCTGTTGCCTGTGTCTATGTGCCTGTGGTTCTGTCAGCGTGATCATGTGATGTATCTGACCCCAGGAATGTGTCAATAAAGTTTCCCCTTCCTGGGACAATGAATTCACGGTGTTCTTATTTCAATTTCCAGGAGTGTATATGGTGTACCCCACGCATCCTCCATACCGGCAATCTCTCTGTCTCAGTAGCATTTGGATGTGTAATATGAGGTGTTTGATATGAAATATTAAAAATCGTGATTAAAATCGTCTTGCACAGAATGATGCATTTACTAGATAACTTACGCAATCACACCAGAATATTATGTCCCACATCGAAAAAAATTATTCTCTTTTATCTCTTGATTAGCCTTTTTCTTCAGACCAGCTGCTCATTTCACATTCCTCAGAGACAAATCTGGGTAAATGATTGGTGTCATCAGTGCTCCTTCGGGTACAACACTTTTCTTTAATCAGTGTAAGAGGCTCCTCAGTCTTTAGTATGGAAATTGGCGGCAGTAAGGCAGACTCATTAAGCCTCTCTTTTATAATACGCTCTAAAGATTTCAAAAGCTTATCCCACATATGTTGCTTTGAGTGATGATACAAATGACAGTTTTCCCACCTCTCACATCGCGATCCTACGGCTCAACATCACATGCAGCCAGAGCTTTTATCTAAACCTGGAGTCCTTGTCAGAGATTACTCTATTCACGGATCATACCTCACACAATGTGTGCTTTTCAAATAAAGCAGTGACAAGTTTCCCATGGTTTTCTGCAGCACTGTGAAAGAAACGAATTTTAATGTTAATTCAGGTGTCACCATATGTATGAAAACTGGTCGAGACAGATTGGCTGATTGGAGATGATTTAACTTACATGTAATTATTGGATAAAAAGCGATAGCATTAGATACAGTAGGTGATTTTGTCTTCTGACAGATCTTGTATATTAGTAATGCTCAGTGTATCCTTTTCTACACAGTGTGAACATTACAAGAATCTCCCTTTTACAAGTATTTAACAGCTCCAAAATGTAAAATGTGTGTGACTTAGGAGAACATACCAGATTAAATCATTAATCAGGTACTCAGGATTGACTGCCAGCTGAAGTACTCATCCCGATACAGTCTTATTTAATGAAATTGATGAGAATGAGATATGATCCTATAAAACCATTTCATTTGTTAGCTATATCCTCTCCAATTGCGACGAGAATTATACATTTACAGAGCTGTAAACTCTGACCATAATAAGGGCTTTTAAGATATTTTGATACTGTGAGCGTGTGGGTGCTATTCTGTCATTCTGCGCAACGGATTAATCTGAGATGTACCCTTTACCCTGTGGCTCCTGCAAGATGCAATTTACGCTCCCACACTACTACAGAAGTCAGACAGACGCTCCTAACATTCTAATCCGTTGTGCTAACAAATAAAATGGTTCTCCAGGATGATATCTCATTCTCATCAGTTTCTTCAAATAGGACTGTATCGGGATGCGTACTTCAGCTGGCAGTCACTATGCTACAGGCGTTACAGAGCACCAGATGGGCCAAAATAGGTGCATTCACCAATACATTTTTAATGCTATCAAACTCAGTCTCAGCTGTTTTACCCCAATTCCCAACCTTTCTGTTCCCTGGAAAACTACATAAACTTGGGATTTGTCTATTCCTTGAATCACGCAAATGCTTGTAAATGTTTACTAATCTCAAGAACCCCTCAGCTGTATCTTAGTGTTGCAGTTTAGATATTATTTCACAGATTTATTCTTATTGTAAACAGATACTCTTGTAAGTAGAACACCTATCAAAGTAGCCTCCCATGCTGACAAGAGGGATTGTAAGGCCCAAAGGTGATGCTTTGCCTTCCAAATTGTGACTTCCGAAATTTGTGACACTCACACTTTCAGAAAAACATACAAGAACTGTTCTGTAATAATTCTGTTGTGATGATGTCATGATTCCTCAGCAGTTATGTTATGTTATCAACATACAGCATAATACACAATTTTAATTCGTCGTGAAGAGCCACGTCAAGACAATGAATAAATACACTGGAGGACATGCTGAGGCTGACCGAAAGTGTCTTAAACTGGTAACATGGACTGTAACCCAAGAATGCTCTGTACTGACTATACTTAGTGATTAGAACAACTTGCCAGAGGCTGATATGTAAGATATTGGAGGAGAACACCATAACTTCGTAAAATTTTTGCAGCAACTCCTCTGAGCTCTTTGGCCGACCACTCTCTGGTAAAATTATCATGTTAATCTGCTTTGGAACAACAGCTAGCCTGACTGAGCCATCCATCTTTGGCACCTTGAGCAGGAGAATATTATATGAGTTCACTGCTCTCTCTGTTATGCCTTGCGCCAAAATCTCTTTGTATACATTTTTGTTGTATGGTTTGCGCATGGAACTGACAAAAAATTTCTTATGGTTCTTGTCTCTAAGCTCATAAATAAAATCCTTGATTGTTCCCAGCAATTCAGAAAAAACTACATTATGATTCTGCAAGACTCCACGTAACTGTGATTGTTCAACTTCAGATGCACTCCAACATGACAAATGTTCTATTTCAGAAAATCATCAATAACTTCATTTTTTCGCTGCTCAAATAGTAATGCTCAAATGGTAAAGAACATTGGTCACAAATGCCACTTTGTTCAGGCTCTGTCTGTTAATTCAGCTGCACAATAATTGTCAGGCAGTTCGACCCTCTCTAAAAACATAATCTTCAAATCGCTCCTATCTCATATTCCATTTACACTCAATGTTGCCTCACCTCCAGCCAAGACCAGTATCTCCTGTTGGGAATCCATAAAGCTAACACAAAGTATTACTTCTGTATTCAGTGATACACAAACAGATCTTGTTAATCAATGGTTTGACACATGGATGCTAGTCAAACACCTTTCAGACCTCTAAATCCTAGCTGCTGTCTAAAACCACAATCTTCAAATCGTATCCGTTCTCGTATTCTATTGACACTCAGTGTTATCTCACCTCCACACTAGTCCAGTATCGCCGGTTGGGAATCCATCATTTCAACACCAGATACTACTTCCATATTCAGTGACACACAATCAAATTTATTTCTTAATCGACACCCTGACACCTAAAATTGCTCTCTTTACACTGATTCATTATTGTCGTAAGACTGGTAAATTCCCCACTTACTCATATCTTCCAAATGCAAACTCGTTAATGTATGAGAAGTGACTTCACGTGTCGAGATCACAACATAGAGCCAATGAATGAGTAGAACAGATACTGTTGTAATCACAGCTGGTTATTTACGTTTGTTATTTATCTCAAAAGGACCCTTACTCACGCGCTTTTAAGCAAAGTAGTTGATCCCGTAATCTATCTCTGACGTCACTTCTATTACTGTACATTCCAACTCAGACATTAGTCACTAACATGATGATGGCCTGTTTTCAGGTGGTTCACTTTGCTGGACGACTGAGCGATTTTCTGCTCCCAGTGGAGCCATGAATCTAACATCGCCATTTTTCCTCACCATCAGTACGTAGTAACTCGCATTTCACACTGACACGTTTGTTAAATAATTTAAAAAACTGGATTGAAAGTGAATTTAAACATCTTGTGAATGCTGATGTTTAAATATTTATATAATCTTGCTGGAGACACAGAACAAAAAGTTATAGAGTTTTGTAACTGTTTATATTTTTCATCAAGAGCTTAGTGTCTATGAAAAAGGAACTTACTTGAGACCTTTCGCATTACGCTGTCATGTTCCTTTTTTCTTTTCAGTAAGACAGTTAACCAGTCATGTCTTGTTTTTGATATGACAACTTATTGTGAGTTCATTCTTATTAAATGTGTTGATTATTCTGAAGTAATAACTAATCTCATTGGATCTAGCGTCTCTTTTCTTAGCGTAGTGTGAACCTTAAACACCATTCCATTTATTCATTGGCCAGTAGATCGTCGATACAGTTTAGCAGTTTGGTAAACCACTGTAGTACACTGTCAGTTAAAAATCGCATTTGAGATTTTGCGTTTCTAAATAGAACGAGCGTCTTTTTAATTATGAATTCCGATGTATGATAAATGAAACAGTTTTCTCGCATTGATTATCTTACAGTTTAGAGATCTTTGTTTTGTGCCACAAACTTGCTTATGTGTAGTCAATTATTTACAGCCTACATCTTGAGAAATAATCCAGTTCAAAATTTGGTGATGCAGTGGAATAGTCGGATTGCTGACAGTATGCCTCAAACCCATTTAAACAATAAAATTTGTCGTTATACTATCCTGATAGTGCTTCCGTGATCTGGCTTTGTGTGAGCTGAACTTAAAGTAAATGCACATTTCAAACGAAACTCACAACAACGTTTCAGAAGGAAAAGGCGAGAATAGGTTGGTAACCAGTGATACAACCTTTATTTGATAGAATTACCTCTTTTAAATGTGAAAATTTGTTTCATTCTGTATAGTAGTAATTTGTGCTCCTTTCTTTTCAAGTTGTGAGCATAAACAAGACTGCAATAGAAGTTAACGAAAAATTAGTAAAAATGAATGAGTATTTTGTGGAAGGAAGAGTATATTCACACATAAGTAAAGGAATGACTTAAAAAGGAAGCAGGCAGAATACGGGAAATTAAAATTTGAAAGTCATTTGTTATTTGTACTGCTGCTATGCAGAAGGTAAGGGCAAAGCATTACTCTCACTCATTGCTGATAAGTGAGATGAACTCTTTTCAGCTAAACTATATTATTCGTAGCCCAGTTTGCATGCAGTAGTGATTTCGTAAATCATTTTGTAATTAAATAATTTCATATTTAGTCGCAGGAGGATGCCTGATATAGTCGTCTGCGCTTAGGGAACAGGGCTGCTGCATATTTGTTTTCAGAAGATATTTTCATAACTTTAAACTCGCACTGAGAGTGAAAGCTGTCTGTGATATTGACGAATTCAAATAGGAAGTATTACCGAAAGCGATTTCACCAACCGAGCAGTAAGGTACGGTGGTTAAAACCCATCACTAAGCAAGTATCCGGGAAAAAGAAAATCAAGGGAATTTAAACACCCAAACAGCTTATTACAAACTTCTTGGAGAAGATATTGAGAGCATTACATTCAGACAGCTGAGCTGTTGGTCAGACTTTCAGTCCCACACCAGATCCCATGATGGATATGTTTTAGATGGTTAGAGGTCATGTTCACGAAAAAGTTGAATAGCAGGTGTAACATTCAAAACATATGTCCACTCAGATAGCTACTGGGGTGGCAAAACATGTCAAACACGTTGAAGACCAATTTCCTAGGTACTTCGACAAGTATTACTGAATCAGGACAAAAATGAGCTGAGGATTTTAATGCCTTGCAAATATAACGAAACGATTAAACGGCAACAGAATTCGAGGTAATTAACATAGTACAAAATCCATCTGTTGTAGAGGCAGAAAAACTAAAGGTATTTTTATGGAAACAGATGTCAGATACATGAAAAGCTGGATTTCGAGTAAAGGGGTGCAATATTGCGGACTGTAACTGTAATATATGTTGACCAAAATACTTCAGTACAGTCAATGAAAACCGAATTAAATAACGGTGTACACGCTCAGATCAGTAATATACAGAGAGTTGTCCGATGTCAAGAAAGTAATAGTTGATTCACTATCAACTGTAATTAGAATTGATGATGGCTACGACAGTCTAGGATGGCACGCATAGAAATGAAACATGAACTAGTGGACCGCGCCCCAGCCATGTATCTCATGGGATGGGAACATCAGCTTTAATATCATCTGTGTTATTAGAAAAAAGCCTCTTCAAACACTGACAGTCTGAGGAGTTTATTCCTGACATGAGTAACACAGGTCTTGTGATTTTCATCAGATAATTGAAAGGTGTACTACCCTAAACGTGTAGAGATTAGCAAAGAATAGGTTTCATCACAGGTCTCATTCAAGGCAAAACTGCCCCTTAGGGGCTGAAACAGAGAAGTGCTATCGATATTGTGCACAGTCTGAAGAGGCATTTCTAGAAAAAATTTGGTCAGCATGTGTTCAAGCGAGGCTAGACAAAAAACTGTTTAACCTTAAGCCATATAACGTCGATCAAGGAGGCTAAGGAATAATTTTGAACGATATTTAAATAAAGCCCATTCTTGGGATGAACCAGACCCCCATAGAGATGTAGTACTTATACTTGAGGCTAAGCTTCGAATTGAAATTAGTGGAAACCTGGTACTGAAACCAATTTAGAGTGTCTCATATCCATTGTGGACTCCACTGATTTGATAAATGAGGATGCAAAAATTAATAGTAATTAATAATAATAATTAATAGTCATCACAGTAATAATGTGAGTCAGTCAACCGTGCTGCATCTGCTATTTAACAACCACAGTAGGTCAAATAACTGTCATACTTGCTTTCCAGCCCAACCACAGATGTGTAAGTTGCAAAGTAATAGACAAGCAAGTAGAGGATCTCTAAACCCTAATATAGGAAGCATGACTGAGAAGAGATACAGTGTGGGATATAATAATTAAGGAATCTCGCGGCATAACGACAATAGAAGTAAGTGGAATTCTGTGTATGGAAACCACATATAGTTAGGTATAAACGGTACTCACTGGCAAAACGATCCAATGTGAATGTGTGCTGTTGACATTAATTTCGGAGATCAAAATTGATAATATTAAGTGTTCAAATTATGAAAGCTGGCATATATGCAGTGGAGATGCTTCCTACTACTATATTGATTGATGTGGGGGGTGTGACTATTGTAATCTTCAAGAGTTCAACTCATGAAATTAATACAATTAGTGGAGTACCAATTTGACCTGTCAGAATTTCAGGGTTGTCGGTGCTGTTGGTAGCAAATCAGGCTAGTGAAAGACCAGTTGCAGATGGAAGTGGTAATAGGCAATTGAGCCATAAAGTCCACATTCCTGATAGCTGAAGGGTTGATGGAAAAATGCATCTTTCACATTGTTTTTTTAAGGCAGAAGAATGCACGAACTGATCTCTACTTTGGGGAAGTCCCATCTGTATATTAATGGAAAAGATTCTATTGTAGATTTAATAAGCGTGAAGCGACTTAATGACAAATTTTGCTGCAGTGTTGAAATCAACCTCCATCTGTCAAAAGATAGACAAGTTAACAATCCCACTACCATTGTAACTTACCACTGGATAATAGCACTGACATTAATGATAATACGTTGGAATCGACTAGTATTGGTCCTCAGCAATAGGTTGAACCTAGGGAATTTCTTTTAAAAAAGTGTAAGTTTCTGATAAGAAGCCTGGTCTAATTATTAATTATCAGTGTTACAGAGTGTGCATTTGGTATTAGACGTGAAGAGCAATTGTTGTACTGATATGCTACGGACAGGAAAATCTTGAAGTGCAGTTGCAAATAATTTTATCGAGTTTCTTTCGAGCGTCTATCTTAAAGTTTCACGCTGGCAGCTATAACTATCAAGAGAATCAAGGAATTATACTGCATTTACATTCACTGACAGAACCTGCAAGTCTTATCTACTGCCATTTCACTTGAATCTGAGTGCTGGTGTTTTAATTACAGCTTTGGACATGGTATTAGGATATCATTTGTTAGATGGGATAACAATCTATGTACACAACACTGTAACAGCTAGATATACTTGGAAAGAAGACATTCAGTTATTAGGACAGACTCTACAGAAATTTCTGTATGCAGGCATCGCTGCCCACTAAAAAAAATCTTTATTTGTCAAAGACAAGAATAAAGTTTTAGTTTACCCAGACCCAGAGAAAATATGCTTAATAGAAAATTCTCCAATTACTAGGACAAAAGAACACTTAAAGGCTTTCCTGGGGTTAGACATCTTTTTTCCACTTTTTGTGCCAAATCATCATTTGAATATCAAGGCATTTCTAAACCTGTTACAGGAGAATGCAAAGTGGGTGTGGGCACAAGACGATCAGGAAGATTTCAATGCAGTTAAATGTGCACTTCTACACTCTGAAATTCTATACTTTCCTGACATGACAAAGCATTTTTGTATTTCGACAGATGCCTCATTGTTGGGTTAGGAAATACTCTTTCCAAATAAGTGAAAATGAAAATGAACATGAATGACAGGTAATATGTTTTGTCAGTAGGACTCCGCCACTATGTGTGCATGCTTATTCTTCTACAGAACTAGAGACCCTAGAAGTGGTATGTGATTTCAAAGAGTTCATTCCTTATGTTCATGATAAACATGTGGAATTTTACTGCAAACATCAGGTATTAAGTTTTGTTTTCATCTGTAAGATGTTATATATTCGGCTGGCTTGTGGAATAATGTTTTTACAGGAATATTATTTTGAAATTGTGCATATTACGGGGCAGGACAGCACTGTAGCAGGTGATATATTCCATTTATGTCAAGCTGTACCTAAATTCCAGGATCTAGTAGAGCAAACATCATATCATAGATCACCATTAATGAAGGACAGTAATTATAACGGACACTTCATAGACCATGTACAAACATGGAAGTGTTACAGGATAGTGATATTAGTTGGAGGACTTTCTGATGCTTGGTATATATGGATACCCACTACCTGTGATCACTAATCTTGCACACACATAATGCATTGGCAGATTTTGGTGCTTCAAAATGATCCAGGAAACTTAGTCTATATTTTTATTTTCCTAACATGGTAAGGTGTGTTCACCAGTTGTTAAAAACTTGTCTAATTTGTCAGATGTCTAAATCTAGAAACAAGTGCTTTCGAATCGAATTACATCCAGTAATACAAAACCAAGAAAAATATTCTCACTATCGACCAAGCTGCCCCATTACAGTCTGCTGATGGAGGTGTCAAGTATTTAGTAGATTTGCATGGCATCTTTCCAAAATCTGTCAAAATGTTTGCTGTAAAGTCTGCAGCTGCAGATCCAATCATTAAAGGAGTCTTGAGTGACTATACGAATATACTTATAGTTGGCAAGACTGCTGCTTTACCATCAGACGCTGTTTCTAATTTAATGAGCAAAAAATGGAAGAAATTCTTATGCGAACAACAGAGTAACCAAATGTCAATATATAAATTTCACATTGAAAGCAATCCAACAGCGAGGTTTTAGTTTCACTTACTGAAAGTGCAACTTTAAGAAAAGCTTACCATGACCAAAACTTAAGACAACCTCAAAAGTATCATTTGGAAGAGAATATCTTTTAAGGACACATGAAAATCCTTCTTTCTTTTAAAGAAAAATTGAAATTGGCCATTAATGTAAAACAGCCCCTTCAGGATAATTAGGGTATCACATGAAGGAAGCTCTCTACGAAACAATCCCATCAGCAATGAAGTCAGCGTACTTTATCCATAGAAGGTTGTCAAGAAAAGTTTTCATTAACAAACAGTTTTCTGTTGTACCCATGGTTGGTTGGTTGGTTGGTTGGTTTGGGGAAGGAGACCAGACAGCGAGGTCATCGGTCTCATCGGACTAGGGAAGGAGGGGGAAGGAAGTCGGCCGTGCCCTTTGAAAGGAACCATCCCGGCATTTGCCTGGAGCGATTTAGGGAAATCACGGAAAACCTAAATCAGGATGGCCGGACGCGGGATTGAACCGTCGTCCTCCCGAATGCGAGTCCAGTGTCTAACCACTGCGCCACCTCGCTCTTGTACCCATGGATATTCTATCTGTTAGTGTATTTCATTGTGTCAGTGGGAAATCTGTATTTTGGAAAGGCTGCTTTAAAGCGACCTTGTACGCAAAGTGATTCCTATTATTAAAATACGAGTGTTATTTTTATTTGTCTATGTATATGATTGATTGTGATATTGTGGGTAAGTTACAATCATTAGCGGTATGTGAGGCGAACTTTTATCTGAAACCACTGGAATGTACTGCTTTGACTTAGTACTAAGGACGATAAATTCGTATATGGTACATGTTAGTAGAATCTCTGAATAATGGGCATTTAAATTTAAATGTCTCATTTGCTTTTACGCCGCAAGAAAATAATTTTTATTACTCATAGCGTGCTACCTTGACTGTATTACTTTGAGACAGCTGTTTATTCTAGTTGCAGTACAAGATGTGGAAATCTACAAATGACAGCTATTCAATATTTCTTTCGTTTATATGAATGAGATAATAAGATTGCGAATATTACTGATGCACTATTATTATGGGTCCTGTATTTAGAAGTAATTGTTGACGAAAAGAAGATGAAAGCAATATCTTTTAGAGCAGTTAGTTCGACTATGCAATTGTATTTTATAAGCCTATATTACATGTGGGATTTTCATCCTCAAAAGATGTTATGATACATACATCAAAAAAAGTCCCGAGAGTTCCGGAACCTGTACAGAAAATTGGAATAGAGATCTACATAAACATCGTTTCTGCACTTTTTATTGGTCATGAAAACCACACATTGCATGTTGTACCATCATACAGCGAGACCTTCAGAGGTGGGGGTCCAGATTGCTGTACACACCGGTACCTATAATACCCAGTAGCACGTCCTCTTGCACTGATGCATGCCTGTATTCGTCAAGGTATACTATCCACAAGCTCACCAAGGCACTGTTGGTTCAGATTATCCCACTCCTCAACGGCGACTCGGCGTACATCCCTAAGAGTGGTTGGTGGGTCACGTCGTCCATAAAAAGACCTTTTCAATCCATCCCAAGAATGTTCGATATGGTTCATGTCTGGAGAACATTCTCCACCCTCTAGTCAAGCGAAGTCGTTGTCCTGAGGGAAGTGATTTTCAAGATATTCACAATGGGGGCGCGAATTGTCGTCCATGAAGGAGGATGCCTCGCCAATATGCTCCCGATATAGTTGCACTATTGATCGGAGGATGGCATTCACGTATTGTACAGCTGTTATGGCGCCTTCCATGACCACCAGCGGCGTAAGTCGACCTAACATAATGCCACCCCAAAACAGAAGCGAAATTCCACCTTGCTCCACTCACTGTCTAAAACTTCAGCCTGACTAGGTTGCCTCCAAACAAGTCTCCGACGATTGTCTGGTTAGAGGCATATACGACACTCATCGGTGAAGACAACGTGATGCCAATCCGGAGCGGTCCATTCGGCATGTTGTTGGGCCCATCTGTACCGCGCTGCATGGTGTCATGGTTGCAAAGATGGACTAGCCATGGACGTCGGGTGTAAAGTTGCGCATCATACAGCCTGCTGCGCACATTTTAAGTCGTAACATGAAGTTCTCTGCCTGCACGAAAAGCATAATTCAACATGGTGGCGTTGCTGTCACGGGTGCTCCAACCAATAATCCGTGAGTAGCGGTAATCCACTGTAGCAGTAGCCCTTGGGCGGCCTGAGCGAGGTATGTCATCGACAGTCCCTGTCTCTCTGTATCTCCTCCACGTCCGAGAAACATCGCTTTGGTTCACTCCGAGACGGCTGGACGCTTCCCTTGTTGAGAGCGCTTTCTGGCACAAAGTAATGCGGACGCGATCGAAAGGCGGCATTGCCCGTCTAGGCACGATTGGGATACAGACAACAAGAGCCTTGTACCTCATTCGTGGTGGAAGGACTGGAACTGATGGGCTGTCAGATCCCCTCCGTCTAATAGACGCTGCTTATGCATGGTTGTTTACAGCTTTGGGTGGGTTTAGTGACATCTCTGAACAGTGAAAGGGATTGTGTTTATGATACAATATCCACAGGTAACGGGTGACTTCAGGAGTTCTGGGAGCTGGGTTGAAGCAAAACTTTTATTGATGTGTGTATGAGAGCTTACCAGAATTAGCTTGATTTATAAGATGTTCTACATCTACATGTACATGGATACTCTGCAAATCACATTTAAGTGCCTGGCTGAGGGTTCATCGAACCACCTTCACAATTCCCTATTATTCCAGCGCGCGGAAAGAATGAACATCTATATCTTTCGGTACGAGCTCTTATTTCCCTTATTTTATCGTGGTGATCGTTCCTCCCTATGTAGGTCGATGTCAACAAAATATTTTCGCATTCGGAGGAGAAAGTTGGTGATTGGAATTTCGTGAGAAGATTCCGCCGCAACGAAAAACGCCTTTCTTTTAGCTATTTCCAGCCAAATCCTGTATTATTTCTGTGACACTCTCTCCCATATTTCACGATAATACAAAACGTGCTGCCTTTCTTTGAACTTTTTCGATATTCTCCGCCAGTCCTATCTTGTAAAGATCCCACACCGCGTAGCAGTATTCTAATAGATGACGGACAAGCGTATTGCAGACAGTCTCCTTGGTAGGTCTGTTGCATTTTCGAAGTGACCTGCCAATAATAGGCAGTCTTTGGTTAGCCTTCCCCACAACATTTTCTGTGTGTTCCTTCGAATTTAAGTTGTTCGTAATTGTAGTACCTAAATATCTAGCTGAATTTACGGCTTTTAGATTAGACTGATTTATCGTGTAACCGAAGTTTAACGAGTTCCTTTTAGCACTCATTTGGATGACCTCATAATTTTTGTTATTCAGTGTCAACTGCCACTTTTCGCACCATTGAGATATTTTTCCTAAATCGTTTTGCAGTTTGTTTTGATCATCTGATGACTTTATTAGCCGATAAACAACAGCGTCATCTGCAAACAACCGAAGACGGCTGCTCAGATCGTCTCCCAAACCATTGATATACAAAGGGACAGCAAAAGGCCTATAACACTACCTTGAATTGGTGTGACCTGTGCAACTTTCCAGTCTTCGGGTACGGATCTTTCGTCGAGCGAACGGTTGTATATCATTGTTATGTATGGAGCTAATGTATCAGCATACTCCGGAAGGAACCTAATTGGTATACAGTCGGGACCATAAGACTTGCTTTTATTAAGTGATTTAAGTTGTTTCAGTACTCCGAGGATATTTACTTCTACGTTCCTCATGTTGGCAGCTGTTCTCGATTCGAATCCTAGAATATTTACTTCGTCTTCATTTGCGAAGGCATTTCGTAATATTGTGTTTAGTAACTCTACTTTGGCAGTACTGACTTCCATAGTATCTCCATTGCTATCGCGCAGAGAATGCATTGATTGTTTCTTGCCGCTAACATACTTCACATACGACCAGAATCTCTTTGAATTTTTTGCCAGGTTTCGAGAAAACGATCCGTTGTTGAAACTGTTATAGGCATCTCGCACTGAAGTCCTCGCTAAATTACGAGCTTCTGTAAAAGGTCGCCAATCTTGGGGATTTTGCGTCTGTATAAATTTGGCATGTTTGTTTCGTTGTTTCTGCAACAGTATTCTAACCCGTTTTGTGTACCAGGGAGGATCAGCTCCGTCGTTCGTTAATTTATTTGGTACAAATCTCTCAATTGCTGCCGACACTATTTCTTTGAATTTAAGCCACATTAGGTCTACACTCATATTATTAATTTGGATCGAATGGAGATTGTCTCTGAGGAAGACATCAAGTGAATTTTTATCTGCTTTTTTGAATAGGTATATTTTTGGCTATTTTTGGGGATTACAATATTCAGTATCGCAACGACAACCCTGTGTTCACTAATCTCTGAATTGGTTTTGATGCTCGTTATTAACTCAGGATTATTTGTTGCTAAGAGGTCAAGTGTGTTTTCACAACTGTCTACTATTCGTGTGGGCTCGTGAAATAACTGCTCGAAATAATTCTCAAAGAATGCGTTTAGCACAATTTCGGATGATATTTCATTCGTACCTCGGGAATTAAAGATGTATTTCCGCCAACATATCGAGGGTAAATGAAAGTCACCTCGAACTATTATCGTATGATTCGGGTACGTGTTTAAAATCAAACTCAAGTTTTCTTGGAACCTTTCAGAAACTGTACCATCTGAATTGGGAGGTCTCTAAAAGGATCCGATTATTATTTTTTTCTGGTTCTGCCGATACTAACTCACAGGAAGTATCTACTTAAATTTCACGCCAAGTTAAAGTACATCTGACAGCAACAAACACGCCACCTCCAACCGTGTTTAGTCTATCCTTTCGGAACACCGTTAGGTTCTTCGCAAAAATTTCGGCTGTACTTATGTCCGGCTTTGGCCAGCTTTCAGAGCCTATAACGAATTGAGCATCAGTGCTTTCTATTAGCGCTTGGATCTCAGGTACTTTTCCAAGAGAGTTACGACAATTTACAACTGTTATACCAATGGTTGCTTTATCTACGTTCTTCCGGTGTTCAGCCTCCTCCCTTTGTGACTGAAGCCCTTCTTGTGTTTTCCGGAGACCCTCTAACCTAAAAAACCGCCCAGTCCACGCCACACAGCCCCTGCTACCCGTGTAGCCGCCTCCTGCGTATAGTGGACACTTGACCTATTCAACGGAACCCGAAACCCAACCACCCTTTTGCGCAATTCAAGGAATCTGCAGCCTACACGGTCGCAGAACCGTCTTAGCCTCTGATTCGGACCCTCCACTCGGCTCTGTACCAGAAGTCCGCAATCGGTCCTGTCGACTATGCTGCAAATGGTCAGCTCTGCTTTCATCTTGCAAGCAAGACTGGCAGCCTTTACCACTTCTGTTAGCCGCTCGAAACCAGAGAGAATCTCTTCTGATCCATAGTGACACACATCATTGGTACAGACGTGAGCAATCATCTGCAGTTGGCTGCCCCCTGGTTAATGTAGGGCATAAGTGAATGTGTGACACTATCTCCGTCATATGCTCAGTTTATACTAAATTGCACCAAGCCAAAAATATGTAGAAGACACACACTGTTGTGATCTTCGGTCAGACACCTGAAGAACCATGTTTTGCAGCATGCTCCGCTGTGATACATGCTGGAAAGAACTGATAGGGTTTGCAGCCATGTTAACTCCAGTGCTGTGATCGGCTGCTCTGGGGTTCTCACTTGTGGATCCATGGCACAAACAGCCCAATCTAGATATTCCCACAGATTCCACTTGTATATGGCGTTTAAATCCGGGAGTTTGGCGGCCAGAAACTTATCGTGCTCTTTAAACCATACACAGACACTGTGAGCTGTGTGAGTCGTTGCACTCTTCTGGTGGTACATACCGTCATGCAAAGGAAAAACGAACTGCATGTAGTGGTGGATATGGTCCTCGAGGATAGATGCATACTAGTGATGCATGCTAGTGTTGATCCGTTGTACCTTCTGGTACATCGCAACGGTCCAGGAAATACCATTAAAGCGTTCCCCACACCATAACAATCCCTCATCAGGCCTTGATGCTTCAGACAAATGTTGTAGGCTGTCTGCTTTCAGACGCTTCACGCCATACACGCCTGTCGGCACTCGACTAACGTCCAGTTACGATACTGGTGACCAAATTCCACATTTCTTCGATGATAAACGGCAGTCAGCATGGCGGATGAATTAGGCACCTGCTGCAGAGGCCCATATGCTGTCACATTTGTTGAACGTTCTTGAGAGGACGCTATTGGTAGCCTGTAGGTTCATTTGGGTTGTTAGTCGCTCAACAGTTTTACGTGTATTCACCTATATGCATATCCTCAGCCGTCGTTCATCCCTGTCATCTACAGCCCCTGTTACACAATTGCCTTGGCCCCAGTTTTGGTCAATGCCGTTTTACCACCCATGGTATACTTTAACAGTGGCGCATCACAAACGGTTTACAAACTTAACCATCTCCGAAATGCTTCCACCCTTTGTCGTACAATGACCATTCCCTTCTACGCTTCACCTAAACTGCTCCATTTCCGTATTACGTTAACGACTGCACTGTTTCCCGCATTCCCCAATACGCTTTCTTACCCTCCACCGTGAGTGCTGCAACCTGCCATATGTAACGTGGTCATTGGACGTTGATGTCGAACACTGTCGTGTGACATTACTTTGACTGGACAGTGTATCAATATATAATTGTGTAAATTTGTGTATTTAAGTATTTATTGTACTCTGTTATGTTAATATAATGGGAGGAATCCGTGAGTGAGGCTTAAAACTTTGTTCTCAGTCAATAGCCCACAAAAAAATTGTTATAACACATCCATGGTTGAGATAAGTTAGTTGTGGGACTTAGGGAAGGCACGAAAAGGTGCGGACGGGGACTAATCAGTTACCGTCAGTTGCACAGTAAACATGTACACTTTATTTCAGGAAATAATTTTTTTTAAACAATCATTTTTAAAAAAAATTGACTAATACAGGCTACACTGACGGCTGAAGGCCTTATTATGAAACAATTCAGAATTATTTGTCAGCTGAAGGCCACAAGCAATACTTCAGAACAATTAGCTGCTGAAGGCTTGAATTACAAGTCAGGAAGACAACTAAACGTTAAAAATACCAAAATCATTTTTTAAAACAATCATTTAAAAAAAATTACTGTAACGAAAGCTATACTGATGTCTGAAGGCCTTGTTAAGAAGACCTCAAATTATTTGTCAGCTGAAGGCGACAACCAATAGCAATAATTTAAACAAAATATTATTTTTAAACAATTGACACAATCAGACCGAATAAAGAAGGAAGTGATCCACAGACTTTGCTCCAAGGATCGACCTGAGAAGAGTCCCTACTGCTGCATAACCGCTGAGACAGGCAGCCAAGAGTTACCCTCACCTAAATGGATGGCAACTCAAACTAGGGACAGTTGAAACGCCGATCAATCCTCTTATCAACTCCATCTAACGTGTGGTAACCAGTACAATGATGGAATAATTCAAGCAAGTGCTCAGTGACGGACAGCACCGCATCTTCAGAATCCGGTGTTTAAAACATCTAAAGGCAGAAGGAACCACTACAACCAAGGTCAATCGACACCGCAAGCAAGAAGGCTGTCGAACTACACGTCATGCTGGACAGCATCAGCAAGATGAGGGAAAGTACACTGCCACAAAAATACACAAAGCTCGAGGGCAGTTAACTGGGGCGTTAGTGACCACTAGGCAGTAAAATACCGCTGGTTGCACTTCACCAATAATAACACAAAATTCAAAATGGCTAATAGATTCCACCAACTTGACACACTACACTTGTTGCTGTTCATCTCACGGCGACGCTGCGAGCAGCAACGCACGAACAAACAGCGTGACCATAAAACTGTTGAGGTTTCGCTACTGGATTAATGTTCACTCAACTCAACGTCCTGGGTCCGGTAGACAACGAGGTTGTGGCCCTCGCAACTACAGCTCCTCGATCCGGCAATGCCTCCATGCTGCCAGTGGTCCCGTCATGTCCACGTGATGCGGGACCTCTCTGCTGCTCCGTCCCAACCAAATTACCTGACACACTCCAAGCCGAAAAACACTTGATATCCCTCCAAAGATTATACCACCATACTACATATCGATAACCGCTGCTGCTGCCACTCGTGGACAGACAACGCTAGCAAACGCCATAGCGCCAGAAATCACAAGAAGAAAACGACACACCACTATCCCTATCACATGATGTCAACCTACAAACGGCACCAACGCAGCCGCAACAAGGCGCAACCTCCCCCCTCAAACACCAACCTGGGGGTAACCCAACAAGTGGCCTAACCAAACTTAGTTTAATTAAGATGGACCCTGTATTGCTTACTGGTGCAGTTGTCCTCAATCGGAAGATTAACTGGGCCTAAAATAAGCATAATAATAAAGGCACCCAGGAAACGGGGAGTGAACTTAACAAGGTTTCCAACACGCACCTCCCTCATTCGAAAATTACGGACACCTGGTCTCCTGGTTTACCTGTAAAGACTCGTCGATTACGGTTGTAACGGTCAGCTTGTTTGTTGTGGGCCCTGAGAATATTGCGCCTGGCACAATTGCAGTTTTTCCTGACGATCTGAGAGATAATATCCGCAGGGATTAGATTTTGAATTCACCATAAGTTCGAAAGGGGGGAATTAACAGGATAAGCAAAGATCAAGGAAACCGGAGTAGCCCCAAAGCCTCATGGTTGTCGGTACTGAAGGCAAAGCTAAGCCAAGGGAGACTAGAATCCCACTTACTGGGCTGTTGGAAGACAGTGTGGATTCGAGATTACGATTAACTCTCTCCGCGAAAGAGCCCTGCGTGTAATACGGAATGGTAGTCACGTGCTTTACATCACTTTGAAAACAGAAAGCCTCGAAGGGAACCGAAAAAAAGGCCGGCGAATTCACTAACGATTTGATTAGGGGGGCCAAAAACACTAAATACGTTAATTAAAAGTGTGATGGTGGTATCAGCAGTCATGTTACGACTCGGAAGAAGCCAGGTAAACCTCGAAAACGCGTCAATAACAACCAGTACCTACCGATGGCCTCTTTTAGTGCGGGGTAAGGGCCCCACAAAATCAGTAGAGAGTTTGTCATTGGGGCAAGATTCATGCTCAGAACTAAGGAACCGCTGCTGAAGAGCGATATTCGGTTTGGCCACACGACACAACTGACACCGAGACATCATTTCTCTAACGTCTTGGTCAATAGTCGGCAAGTCAGATGCTCCTTTATATTCTGCAGGGTCTTACAGGTGCCTAAATGCCCGCCAGTTAACGAGTAGTGAAAATAATGGAAAACTGGGCATATTAGGGTGCTTGATAAACAGATCTTAAGCTCCTTGATACGTTCCACCCTGTTACACAAAATACCCTTCCTCATAATATATTCATCCAAATGATCATCCGCCGAATGCTGGTTCTTAACAGGCCCCCGAGTGGGGTCCTGATCCTGATGGTCGGCAATTTCACTAAACGAATGACGAATATCGCCTAACACGGCGCAATTAAGATTGCATTCCACATCTTCTTGGGCATCCTCACTAGATGGTTGTTCAGTAAACATACGGCTACGGACATCCGCAAGCGCATTCTCAGTGCCTCTAATGGGCTTATCCTCGAACTGAAACGCCGAAATATGTACTGCTCACCTGACGATACAGGCAGTTTTACGTGGCCTGGCTAGCACGTAGCTCAATGCTTAATTGTTGGTTTCTAGCTGAAATACTCTATGCTCGAGATAAAAGCGATACGTCTCCAGTGCGAACAAGACGGGAAATGCCTCACATTCATAAATTGAATATTTAAGTTCGGCACTGGTTAACCGACTAGAGGTATATCCTAATGGCTGCCTTTGATCCTTGGACTCCTGTAGGAGGACGGCTGGAATTTCCGCATTAGATGCGTCGGTTTGTACAATAAACTTTTTATTAAAATCAGGCACTCTGAGAACGGGAGGGTTGTCTATAGCTGCTTTAATGTGCGAAATGCGGCCTCTTCAGCTGGTCCCCACTCAAAACACAAATTAGGGACAAAACGCCTAAAATAATTCGCCATGTCTATAAACCTGGCAATACCACGTTTTTCAGCAGGCGGTGTCAGACCTCTCAGTGCCTTAGTCCGCTCCTGGTCAATGCGAATGCTCTCGCCTGATATTAGGTGACCTATGAAAGATACCTGCGGCCTGGCTAATGTCACCTTATTGGGTTTAACAGTCAAACCGGCCCCCTGCAACCTAGCAATAACATGCTGGATATGTTCCAGATGCTCCTGAAACGAATGGCTATAAATCTCCAAGTTGTTCAAGTAATTATAAACATAGACTAATTTCACGTCTCCAAGAATATTATCCAGCAAACGAGTAAGAACAGCTGTGCCAGTAGCCAAACCAAAAGGAACACTGATAAACTCAAACAGACTCTCATCAGTACAAATTCCTGTAATACGTTTACATTCTTTGGCTAAGGGAATTTGATAATAGGCTTGATTCAGATCGAGCACAGTGAACCAATTATCCCCGGCAAACCATGTAAAATATTTATGAAGATCAGGTAAAGGAACTGATTCGAGGACAATCCTGGTGTTCTGGTGCCAGTAGTCAACAACAGGCCAAAAATCTCCGCCCCTGACCCTTAGGAACAAGGATTATGGGGGAAGCATTAGCAGATGTAGAAGGCCTCATAACTCCTTGCTCGACCATTTTAGGGAATTTTCCTCTTAGTATCTTCATCATAGGCGGTGAGGTGCTATATGAGGACTGCCCGATGTGAATATGGTCAGATAGATGTGAATATGGTAGTGGAGAATATTAGTAACCCCCAGTCTATCACAGAGAAGCTCGGGGAACCTATGCAACAAACCTCTGGTTCAGAGGGCTGCTGTGAAGACAGCTCGGTGAGATCAAACTCATTAACATTAGCATCAACAGCCAGCATGTTGGCATTTCGACGCACCTTACGCTTAGCATATTCACAGAACGCAAACTTCTAAGCAGAAGCCAACTTAAAGAAGAAGGTCGTAAATCAACCCCAGAGGGTCATACATAAAATAGCATAATAAATTGTTAAGTGGTACGAAAGGGGTAATTTGCCCTTGAATTTATGCTTGCCCCTAAATGTATGCAACCCGCATCAACGAACTGTCTTCACACCTCCCTTGCCCCACCACTCCCTGGAAAACTTAAGGACGAAAGTAATTATCGCGTGATTTGTCACTGCCAAGTAACTTAGCTCAATTAAATTTATACTTACATCAACTGCTCCATTACAATACGCTAAAGAAGGTAACTGCAAGAAATACGCTAAGAGATGAGCAGAAATGACACTTTTACTCAAAGAACATAACGATGCTGAGGTCACCACGATTTATGATGTTACCTTGGACATTACAAAGGTTGGACGTTGTTTTTAATCGGGTTTGTGATCACCACAGACGCCAAAGCATGCTCTGCAATGTGCCCTCATGCAGGCCACAAGACTGGTAAGTAGTTCTTCTGGTAGGGCGCTCCATCCATCCGCCAGCACAGTTGACAGATACTGAATGGTCGTTGGTGCATGTGGATATAATTCAGTACCCTACCCCTCCCCCTCACACCCCTTGTGAGTGATGGGGTTTAAGTCAGGATGAAAGTCAGGCCACTCCACTCGCCAAATATCCTGTATTATCAAGAACTCCTTTACCTCTACTGTTCGATGCGATCGTAGATTGTCACCGGTAAAAATGGAGGTGGTCATGAATGCACCCCTGAAAAGACACACGTAGGAAGGTAGTACAGTGTCCGGTTCAGTGTCACAATAATGTGGACCAGTGAGTGTACAGTGTTCAAAGATCTGGAGAGCAGAGTGCCTATACCACACTATACATCCCCACATCATGACATCTGAACCACCAAGACGTTCATGTTCGACGACGTTACTGCCTGCGTTATGTATTCCAACCTCTCACCATATGTCGATATATCCATAAACACAACTCAAACTGAATCTACTCCCATCAGAGACGAGCATGTGTCCTCGTTTCTCGATGGCCAGTCTCTAACATGATGGTACCGCTGTTGCCCAGTTGTGGGTATGAATTGAAGAAAACATACTGATCATTGGCCAAAGCGACATCACAATGCAGTCACCGGGACACTACGAAATGTGGGAAAACGTGTCTTGGAGACTTGCTAAGTGTGATTGCCATCTTATCCTCTCTTAGACTTGGGTTCCTCTAGCCTGTTGCACAGTGTGGTAGTTATTTGCTGTTGTAGTTCATCGTGGTCGATCACGTCGTTTACTTTGGGCAGTAGTTCCTATGGTTCAGAACGCTCTCCTTTTACACAAAACATCTCTATCAACAATGTCAGGCACCAAGGCTACATTTGTCACGATTCGTTAGTCTTCCAATTTCCAGTTGATTTTTCCCCATGTGAAATCATCCCGATGTTGCTCTGGGTCATGTTGTAGTCAAAACACCACCACAGTGAACTGGAGTGCAGCAAGCATGGGACATATGAGCATGGCCTTTACGCAGCTATGGTGTGTGGCTATGGTTCGCATACGGTGACGGAATTGCCGAAGATCATTGAAGCTGCTTAGCTTAATTGTCAGTCGAGTGAGCAGTTGTACATGTACAAGGCTAATCGGATCTCAGAACTTCACTTGCATATAGGCTGAGAATTTCTGTGTGTGCATGCGCCATGCACTTTGCTTGCTACCACAGCCGGGGGAAATTTATTCCAACAACAAATAACGAATACAGATAAAAATTATTATTCTATGCTCTCACATAATAAATATTATTCCAAACACTATTTATTTACACAAAGAAATAGAATTATTCTTTACGTTTGAATAAAATACGTTAAAAATACTACATAAATTTGAAGTCCAGTGACGTTTATTGCTCCAATTCTTTGTCATTTAATAAAGGAATGAACATTATATTACTTTTAAATTAGTTTTCGGAACACCTGCTTTTTTCTGACATCTCCACAGAAACTTTATTTCATTTTAGAAGATTTGCTAATGTAACAGTATAGAAAATACACTCTACTCGTGCAAAGTGGACATCGGTGCTTGACATCTCATGAATTCGTCTTTATTGCGTAACAGCGATATGTGATTTTTAACTCAGAATCTTCTTGAGCAAAAACTGGGAAATCATCAGTTCCAATTTAGCTTTTTCCAAATAATATCTGTGATTCCCTATTAGTTTCAGTTCACAAATTAAAATGAAAATAATATTTTATTTTTACGTCATAACATCATTCGAAGCTCGTGACCCAATTTATTCGACGTTTCCGACATTTTTTGGCTGCTGTGTATCTGTAGCTCCTTGTAATCCTTCCTTGGTCTTGGACAGCAATGCAGTTTAACCATTTATTTTTGAGTTATGGGTACGACATCACTGCAATATCAACGTTTGCTGTACAGGGTGCTAATAATTAAAGTTTCAGTACTTGAGGCAGTGCAGAAAGAAAACTATTTACCTATGAGTCCCTAAGTTTATAGGAATTATATTGAGACCGTGCGCTATAAGTTTGCCGTTGTTTGGAGTGTTAAGCGTCACGACTTGTCGTTAGGTACCTGTACTTATTGGTTTGCAACCAAGTCTGTGACAACGGTACTGCGGAATTATCGACGTCACTGTGGGATGGCACCAGTGGGAAAAACTCGCATTATGAGTTGGTTCAAAAACTTTAAAGACACAGCCAGTCTCAAAGACATTTCTCAAAATGAACGTCTCCCTGTGTCGCAAGTACGTGTTGACTGATTGCAAGCCCCATTTGAATACAGGTATTAGGGGTCAATTTGCCGTCTATCTTGCAAACTGCTGGAAGCAAGATAAACTGCACGTAAAGCATTATATTTGCTGTTACGCCTTTTAGCGCAAAACGTGCAAATGGTCCATTCATTGCAGCCAAACGATCGTCCACTGCGGTATGAATTCGGTATACATGCTGACCTCCATAGATGATGACAATGGCTACCTGAAAAGGTTCCTTCTTTCAGACGAAGAAGCTGTCCACATTTCTAGAATTGTGAATCGCCACAACAATAGCATTTGGGACTGCGAAAAGTTACATAACACACTTGAACCTGTCCGTGATAGCCCGAAAGTTAATGTTTGACGTATCCCAACGCACGATAGGTCTATAGGCCCATTTAACTCCGCAGAGAAAACCATAACGGGATACGTCTACAAGGACATGCTCAAACAGTTCCTGCTACCGTAGATCAAAGAACTGCAGCCGATTATCATCTTTGAGCATGATGGTGCACACCACATTTGAATTTGAACATGCGGGATGTGCTGAATGACACCTGCTGAAAAGCCAATGGGTCGTGATGGTCCCATCGCATGGTTCCATTGCTCTCATGATGTTACGCCATCAGTCTTCTTTTTGTGTGATTACGTCTAGGATAGCGTTTACGCAACACCAGCCAATGGTCTAGCTACTCTTCGCACATGAATCAAGGAAGCAATCAGAATTGTTGACGTTTCAGTGTTATCCCATGCATAGACAACACTCGAGAACTTTTAACGCCTTCTGAATCATCAGCTTCATCCTCCGGCTGCGAAAATAGTTTATTGGCGCCCATCTACAGAGGAAGAAATGATCGTCGTAAAAAAATAAGAGAATTCAGAGCTGGGGCGAAAATATTTAAGTGTTCGTTTCTCCTGCTTGCGGTTTGAGATTAGATCGCTCATAAATATCTTGGTTGCCCAATTAAATCTCTGCTAGACACTTAACTGTATACTCCAAAGTGAAATGAAATGTCGTGTGACGAGGGCATCCCGTCGGGTAGACCATTAGCCTGGTGCAAGTCTTTCGATTTGACGCCACGTCGGCGACTTGCGCGTCGATGGGGATGAAATGATGATGATTAGGACAACACAACACCCAGTCCCTGAGCGGAGAAAATCTCCGACCCAGCATGGAATCGAACCCGGGCCCTGTGGATTGACAGTCTGTCGCGCTGACCACTCAGCTACTGAGGGCGGACATATTCCAAAGTAATCTTGTAGATGTAGATCGCCTTTCTGTCCTGTGAACGACGAGTACGGCACACACTTAAATACTGACATAACACAGAATAACCATTTACATTTTACAACAAATCAGGAGGCTCCATCTGTAACATCTGCTAAGTGATGGTTTTCTGAGATGATAGCAGGATTGGATGGACATCATATTTACTGGGCTAAAGTATATACAGAGAAAGACAGATCGTCAGAGCCACAGAGAATATTGATAACTCCGAAAGTTACCAAACTTCCAGGTAACGAAAGGAAGCTAGAAACAGAGCAGTGTCATCTAAGTACAGCAACTCATCATGTGTGACAAGTGTTGGATGAAATGGTATCAAAATACTCGTCTTTGCAGGTCTTTAGAAGGAAAGTTTTGTAACGTCCAGCATAAAATCCCAAAATACTGCGTGTTGTAAGTTCACGGAAAACTGCTCATAATAAATTTAGATTTGTAATAGTACTGTATAAAGACAAGAGCGAAAGAGAAATGTGCAGTAGGAAGAAAGTGTGGTGAATGTCAGCTGTGCAGGGTGATGGAACACTCAGTAACTATGAGTACTTAAATAACTGATAATAGGATCGATTCTTGTAACAAATGTTGTCAATTTCGCTTAAGATTAAAATAAATAAAGGCAATTTTAAATACATAGAATTAACGTCAGTCTGTAACAAATAGTGTAGTGAGAAGTATCTAGTATTACTGTCCATAGACGAATTATTGTGTCTAAATTGAGAAGAAGGATACCGAAAAGCTAAATACAGGTACTCAGAGCATGAAGTGTAACGTTACATTATTAAATTCATTAGTCCTATGTCTACTTACAAGTGATAAGTATATAGTAGTAGCTGTTTTGGGCATTTAAGTGCAACTACAAAATACTTGGTACGTGTGAAATCAGCCACACAGAACATCTGCCTGAAATAATGCTGGGATACTTAGTACAACAACACAACTATTTATGAGGCAAGGGATCTCTCTTGCATAAAGTGTGTAGTGTTACCTTTTCTTCGGGGTTCTGCCGTGAAAAATATAAAACAGAAAATCTGATTGGGATTTGATTTTTGGTGGTTTCAGTTACGGATAAGGCGGACTTCGTATTATTGATTGAGATCGTGCTGTAATTTGACCGTGCATGGAAGACTGGGTCGGCAACACTACAAAAAGCGACTGTACGGAAATAACATCAGAAACTAATTGAAATTTACCTTATAATCTTGTTAGATACGCAGTATTAATTACAATATAGTCTTCATGGCTGTCCTCCTAATTTCTCTTGTAGGACGACCCGTCTTTCACATTTCTCCATCTGTTGAAAACTTCTTCAAGTTGTCACTGTCATGATCAATTTACAAATTTGGCGATAACCACCTCGAATCACTATTGAAACAACCTCGCTTTGTAATATAATTTTAATTTCCAACCAAAAGCACATTCAACACATCGCCGAAAAATACACGTCTTTCGTATGAAGACAAGAGAGAGAGTGTGTAATCAATTAGTTGTTAAAAACAAAAACCTACGCAAAAGTAAAAAGACGAACAAAATTATTTATAAAAATCGCAAGCGAGCGTGGCAGTATAGAAAATTTACATAGATACGTATATATGAGAAAGTAAGAAATTTACACACTACAAAAAATATTTCTGAGCACAATGGTCTTTGCATATCAGTCTTTGTATACAGTCTTTTTGGTGTGTATCTTCTTTAGGAGTCGTAACATTAACGTCTTTGAATTGCAGCGTATTATCGTTGCTTAGCACAGCGTTTGAATTCAGTTCACATGATTCGTGTTTACAATGGAATTAATTCGAACAAGAAATGTTTCTATTACATTGCTCCAATGTCTTTAAATGTAGTATCGGTTTCTGAGTGTGTGTGTACTACCTGGATCTCTTGCGTGTGACTTGTAGAAAATCCAGAGTTTGTTCAATGTGTCGACACGAAATTGTGATCTCCAGCAGTCGAATTTTGGTGTGTCTACCGGGGTATAAATGGTCAAAGAGGGCACAGGAAACACCTCACTGCCTACGACAGGTGATGAGCTTGTCTTTTACACCAACCTGAAGACCTGCCGGCTTCCACTACACCATAGAATTCAAGGCATGTTGACACTACGTAAATATTTCTTGACCAGTGTTCCATCACGTTGGTTTCTTTGCATTTTCAGTTCCATTTATATGAATCATGTGCTACATGCACAATTCCTTTGCAGTTCATTAACATCTCCTTAAAATACATTTCTTGATATAGTAAGTACATAAATATACAAATATTTACAATTAATCATTACATGAGATAGTTACATTGTTGTCATATAGTACATATACAGAATTAAATGAAAAATGTGGTAAATTTTACGTTACATTCAATATCAATGTGCTGACATGTGAATTACATTACATTCAGATTGAAATATACATTATATTTATTTTATTTGTTAGCTCATTCTTTTTTCATTCTTTCCTTTTTTTGTTCCTTTCGTTACATTTGCAACATTTGAAGATAATTGTGGCAACTCGCTAGAATATTCAACTTAAAATTCATCCTGCCTCCTGGAATAAAATTTGAACATATTTCAAGCTTCAAGACAGCCCCCTGTAGGAGGATAGGTTCATGGGATGGTTGCTAACTACTTCGTAAATACTAGTAAAGTCATCTCCTACGGTGGGCTACACAAAATAAAATATGATAAATAAAATACATGTCAACTTAATATAATGTAAAAGTTCCTATACCTAATACCGTTTCTAAGTGTGGTGTCCCCACTATTGCTGTTTCTAAGAGTGGTACCCCTCTATTACCATTTCTAAGAGCGGTGCCCCTCTAAATATCTTAGGATCCTACAAGTATGTATATCAGTGTGGTAAGTGTATATATATAGTTCAAGTCAATCATGTTCCTTTAAAGTTTGTGTAGTTCATCTCCTTCCTTTCATGAGTATCAAGCAATATAAATAAATGTTTTACTTAATAAAAAAATAAATCTTCTTAGATAATTGCTGCTGCATTCCATACTGTATATCCATTCTGTATTTACCTAGTGGTACCTGTAAAATTCTATTCATAAATAAATATGTGTGTATGTCTCTCTATACTGTCAGATGATCACGAATTATATAATGTCAAATATTTCATCAACATGTATAAATTTTTCTAAGGGAGGGATGCGAGTATCAGCCGCAACAGAGGACTGACGTTGTGTTTTCTCCTTATTCTCCTTTCTATTTAATGGTGCATTACTTCAGTACGGTAGATGAGCTTTAATTATGTCATTAGATGACTGCTAAATATGTTCTCTTAAATAATTCTTTCTATCTGAAGTGTAAAGCCAACATAACTTTAAAAATTTCATTACAAGTTCCCATTAGATTAGTGTTAAAGTGTTATAGATTTAAATCTTCTGGTATATTTCCAACATTGGCTGCTGTAAATAATTCTTTCCACATAAATCTATTCTTTCACCTTTAGTTATAAGAATATATAAGACATCACATAAGTTATTATCTCAGGCGTACCAATCTTTCAGTAAATAATATTCTTTCCACTACTTTCATTCTGTATTCCATGAGTACATGTGATATAGCGTTCAAATCTAGTTTCTCTCCTCTCAACATATTCTCAATTACTCATAACATTCTCACCTATCCATTATTCATTCTTCACGAAATAACATACTTATTCCCCAGCATTTTATATATATATATATATATATATATATATATATATATATATATATATTTCTCATTCATCATCATTTACTTTTTTACTTCAACAATAATAATAATAATAATACCCTTTTCTCATCTTATATTCCATTTATCTCTCTCCATATTACTATTTATCCTCTTATTAAACTAAAATTACATTCACTCGTCTCATTGAGTCACTCGCATCACCCATATCAACATTACTATTATCACATGCCTCCTAAAGAAAATATTTCTGTTCAGTTCTCTGCCTCCTCTAATGTGTATATGCCTCAATAGCAACTCCTCTTATAACCTAATATCTAATTAGCTATTGAATGGTTCACATTGCTTTCTAGACTTATCTGCATTCATTATTTTTTGTAAGTATCTGTATAACTTAAATGTAGGCTCATCATAACTGTATATCATATTAATTATCTTCTTCTCTTTAGCTAACATTTTACAGTATGCATTTTTTCAAATGTCTGTGTGGGTGTAGACCTCTGGGTTTGTGTGTTAATGGATATTCTAATGAATAACAGCCAAGGTGTGGAATACTTGCAATTCGGTATGGTCCAGAGTATAAGATCTGCCATTTCGTGTTTAAATGTTCCAGTTTTGTGGGTTTAGGATGTGTTCTTAGTAAAACTAACTCATCAACTTGAAATGTTTGTGCTTTCCTGATACCTCTGTCATATTTCTGCTTTCTTTCCTTAGCTTTGTCACATAATGTTGTGTAAGCTTGTCTTACATTTTCTTCTAAACTAACATGATTTGTTGTTGCTGTAAATTTAGGTAGAGGGTCTGTCCATTCATTTCTTTCTGTTTTATCCATAATTAATTCAGTTGGTGTGTATCCAGTAGAAATGTGAGTTAAATTGTTCACTATTTGTTCAAATGGTGCTAGGTATTCTACCCATTTTGTGTGCTTCTCTGGTGTGTGTGTTCTCATAAACTGTCCAAATTCTCCAAATGTTCTTTCTACTAGGTTTCCTGCCGCATGAAATCTTGAAATTAAAATATGTTTAACGTTCTGTTCTTCAATAAAGGTCTTCCATTTTAAACTGGTAAAATATGCTGCATTATCCGTGATCATAACTTCAGGTTTTCCTATTCTTACAAAATAATCTGTTAATAGACGTCTGGTAATAGCAGTGGTAGAAGATGAACGTAAAGCATATAATTTTAAATACTTTGTGAAAACATCTAAAACAGCAAGGATGTATTTCATTCCTCCACATGCTTGTGGATAGGGTCCTGCAATATCTAAAGAAATTAGCTGTAATGGCCTCTTAGGTATGATTGGGTGGAATTCATTCATGCTTGTGCGATTAGAATATTTGGCTTTCTGACATATAATGCATTTCATAATATTACTCAATACTCTTCGCCTTAAATTTGGAAAATAGCAATATTGTATAATCTTATCTGTACACTTGGTTACACCATAGTGTCCCCAAGTTCTGTGTGTAAATAAAATAAAATCAACAACATGAGCTTCAGATAAGCAAACACACCAATGCTGTGATTCAGGGTTTTGTCAGTGAAATAATACTTCTTTGTGTAATGTGTAATATTTTTCTAGATGTGGGCCTGTTCCTGCACGTAATTTATTCTTTATCTGGATCCACCTGGGATCATTGTCGTGCAATATGGCTAACTTCCTGCACATGTTTTAGTAGTAAGGTGGAAATGTACCACCATACATGAGTAAAATTTTGAAATCTGATGTTTGTTCTGTCACATCTGAAAATTCTTGTAGGCCTTGTGGCAAACGAGATAGAGCATCGGCTATAATGTTGGATTCTCCTTTTATGTATATAATATCAAAATCATATTCTTGTAGTGATGCACCCAGCGTGCAAGACGTGAATGTAATAACTTGCATGGTAGCAGGAATGAAAGAGCTTGATGATCAGTATAAAGCTTAGTACGTTTTCCCCATAGAAAGTAGCGAAACTTGCAAAATGCCCATACTATGGCAAGTGTTTCGCGCTCGGTCACTGAATATGACTTTTCACATTCAGTGAGCGTGCGGCTAGCAAAACTTATAGGTTTGATGGCTGTTTGTTCATTTTCTACATGAATTTGGAATAAAAATGCTCCGAGCCCATAGGAACTTGCATCTGTTACTAGGCAAAAGTCTGACGTCATATCAGGATGACATAACAACGGTGCATTTACTAAAGCATTCTTAATCGCTTCAAAATCTGGCTGACAGAACTCTGTCCATTTCCAAATATTATTTCTTTTGAGTAAAGTTAGAGGATGTGGAATGTTAAGAAGGTGGTAGGGTTCAAATTTCCTGAAGAATGAAGATAGACCAAGAAAAGCTTTGAGTTGTTTACGATTCTGTGGGGATGGAAAATTCTTTATTGCATAAATTTTTCTTGAGTCTCGATAAATGCCTTCAGTTGATATGATGTGACCAAGGAATTTGATTTCTCTCCTCCCTAATTTCGTCTTTGATAAATTGATAGTGACACCTGCATCTGAAAATTTAGTCAGAAGTTGCTTCAAAAGATGAACATGTTCTTCCCAAGTAGTGGTGGCAATGACAATGTCGTCAACATAAACTGTGATTTGCGATAACAATTGTGGTCCAAGAACAGCATCTAAGGCTTCAATAAATACTCCAGCACTCACTCGTAGACCAAAGGGTAGAACACAAAATTGATAACTACATCCCTCACATAGAAATGCAGTCTATTTACGACTGTTTTTATGAAGGTTCACCTGCCAAAACGATGAGCGGAGGTCGATATTGGTTAAATACTGTACATTATGAAATTTTCAAAGTTGTTCTTCCAAATTTATAGGTCGTGTGTTGATTGGGATTATAACTTTTGTTAATTTCTCGTGCATCCAGCACTAACCTTACACTACCATTCTCTATATTAACTGCTAGTATCGGACTGCAATATGGTGAATGTGACCTTTCAATAATACCCCAAGCTTGCATTATTTCAATCTCTTTCAAAACTGCGGGTTTCTTTGACCAAGGAATATTATATATGTTCTACAGTATGTTTTGTGTGGTTTAACATCCATCTCATAAGTATAGCCTCTAATAATTCCAGGTTTCTCCACAAATACCTCAGCAAATTGCTGCAAAACTTCATGTAATTCAAGTTGTTGTTCCTTCGCCAGATATTCAGATTCTGTGAATTTCGCATATAAATCATTAGGTTTAATTCCCTGAGATGTTGTTGTTGTTGTGGTCTTCAGTCCTGAGACTGGTTTGATGCAGCTCTCCATGCTACTCTATCCTGTGCAAGCTTCTTCATCTCCCAGTACCTACTGCAACCTACATCCTTCTGAATCTGCTTAGTGTATTCATCTCTTGGTCTCCCTCTACGATTTTTACCCTCCACGCTGCCCTCCAATGCTAAATTTTTGATCCCTTGATGCCTTAAAACATGTCCTACCAACCGATCCCTTCTTCTAGTCAAGTTGTGCCACAAACTTCTCTTCTCCCCAATCCTGTTCAACACCTCCTCATTAGTTATGTGATCTACCCATCTAATCTTCAGCATTCTTCTGTAGCACCACATATAGAAAGCTTCTATTCTCTTTTTGTCCAAACTAGTTATCGTCCATGTTTCACTTCCATACATGGATGGCTACACTCCATACAATTACTTTCAGAAACGACTTCCTGACACTTAAGTCTATCACGATTGTTAGCCCTGAAGATTTTTCTTAATGGCCGTTAACGTGAGGAATAGACGCAGACTAGAAGCTGAGAACAGCTGCCTTTTAATTTTGACTTTTTTGTTCGACAGCCGGTGGTACTTTATTTCCATCTACCCCGTACATCTGCAGAGCCTGTCTCAGTTGTTGTTGTCTTCAGTCCTGAGACTGGTTTGATGCAGCTCTCCATGCTACTCTATCCTGTGATCCCTTGATGCCTCAGAACGTGTCCTACCAACCGGTCCCTTCTTCTTGTCAAGTTGTGCCACAAATTCCTCTTCTCCCCAATTCTATTCAATACCTCCTCATTAGTTATGTGATCTACCCATCTAATCTTCAGCATTCTTCTGTGGCACCACATTTCGAAAGCTTCTATTCTCTTCTTGTCCAAACTATTTATCGTCCATGTTTCACTTCCATACAAATACTTTCAGGAACGACGTCCTGACACTTAAATCTATACTCGATGTTAAAAAATTTCTCTCATTCAGAAACGCTTTCCTTGCCATTGCCAGTCTACATTTTATATCCTCTCTACTTCGACCATCATCAGTTATTTGGCTCCCCAAATAGCAAAACTCCTTTAATACTTTAAGTGTCTCATTTCTTAATCTAATTCCCTCAGCATCACCCGACTTAATTCGACTACATTCCATTAGCCTCGTTTTGCTTTTGTTGATATTCATCTTATATCTTCCTTTCAAGACACTGTCCATTCCGTTCAACCGCTCTTCCAAGTCCTTTGCTGTCTCTGACAGAATTACAATGTCATCGGCGAACCTCAAAGTTTTTACTTCTTCTCCATGAAATTTAATACCTCCTCTGAATTTTTCTTTTGCTTCCTTTACTGCTTGCTCAATATACAGATTGAATAACATCGGGGAGAGACTACAACCCTGTCTCACTCCTTTCCCAACCACTGCTTCCCTTTCATGCCTTTCGACTGTTATAACTGCCATCTGGTTTCTGTACAAATTGTAAATAGCCTTTCGCTCCCTGTATTTTACTCCTACCACCTTCAGAATTTGAAAGAAGAGTATTCCCTGAGATACAGCTTTATTAAAAGTTAAATCACATATGTTTGTTGCTGGTGGATGCACAAAATGTAACTGTTCAAACTTACCTTGTTTACTGTTTAAGTTTTTACCCTGTGTTAACTCTGTTGTCAGTTGTTGTTGGTTTACGGTTAAATGACATTTCCCTTTTCCTAAATCTATGATTGCTTGATATTCATTCAAAAAGTCAATTCCTAATATGCAATGCATAACTAATTTGTCTACTACCAGAAAACTTTAATTGAGTGGTATATTTGAAAATGTGAAGTTAATTAGCGCTTGAAATTTCACATTCTTTCATTTGTTACCGGTGGAACTTATAATGTGACAATTCTGTACTGGCAATGTTTGTATGTTCAATATTTGTTTGAGTTCATTATATAAGGACATTGAAATGACACTTGCTGCTGCTCCTGTATCTAACATTACTTCCACTTCATAACTACCAATCATAACTCGTGTTATAGCCTGAATAATCTTCTTTGTTTTACTGGTACTATTAAAATCTACATCCTGATACAATTCTTTTTCTATTTTCTTACTGTCATCATATCGGAGAAAACAAATCGTCGGTTCCGTTGCGCTCTGCTCCCTATCGACCGTAACTCGAGCGCTTAGCTCGGTCGTCGTTCGTTTTCCGGCAAATTCGGTTGTTGCTGCGGGTTGGGTTCATTGCCCAACTCAATAATATTTACATTTCTGTCGCGCGTCACCCAAGTCTCAGCTGTTTGGTTGTTGACATTACCTCGCGTCGCATTGGGAGTTCCGTTAGGTAGGAATTGAGGGTTGCTGTATTGCATGTGTCGTGGCGGTGGTCCATTGTGATTTCCCCATACATTATTTCGCCCATGACTGTAACTGGTATTGTCATTACTGTTATTCCTGCAATACATGTTTGGATGTTGTTGGATATTGTTCCTCTGAAAATATCCTGGATGGTACCTGATATCCTCTCATTTTTGATCTCTATGATTTCGGTTCCTTCTTCTGTTGTTGTTATTTTGAATATAACTGTTATTGTTCTGATTGTAGTTACTGTTCGGATAACCATTATAGTAATAATTACTGTTTCCTTGCAAATGCTGCGAGTTGTTTCTCGTAATATTGAATGGATATGTCCCAGTGTAGTGCGAATTGTTTCTTTGAGTGTTTTGTTGTGGTGTCGGAGGCGGATTCCAATAGCCTCTGTCATTTCTGTTGTGCGTACGCGAATTGCTTGGATGGATCGGATGCAATTGATTGAAATTCCTGATCTCATCTCTGTAAACAACATCTATCTCACCAACATAACTGAAAAAATTCTTTATGTTGTCCTCGGACACTCCTATTAATTTATCACGGTAAGGAAATGGTAAGTGGCTTTTAAGTGTTCTAATTACGTCTGGTAAATCTGCTGGTTTTGTCCAATATAATGTTTTGTCTAGGTAGCGTTCAAAGTATTGACGTAAAGTCTCTTTCTTCGGGTTGTAAATTTCTGGATTGTATACTTCTCGTTTTAAACTTTGCTGTTCTGTCATCGACCAGAATTCCTCAAGAAATCCTTGTTCAAACTGTTCAAGTGTTAAACATCGTCTTTTCATTGCTTCTCCCCACTTAGCTGCTCTTCCACGTAACAAATTTGTAACATATCGAATTTTATCAGCTTCTAACCAATGTCTCGGGATAATACCATCAAAAGAGCGGATGAAAACAATCGGATGCACTTTGTCTTTCTCGTCACATGAAAATGTCTGAAAGTATCCATGTGGTACTAATGTTTCATCAGCTACTCCCGATGGTATTATGGGTCCTGCATTTTGTGTCAAACTGTGCATAGTATGTGGTGATGTCTGATAGTAATTTTGATCTTGTGGTAGCATTGAAAATGGTTCATTGGGATTTGTATCACTCATTGGTAATTCTATTTTCGGCTATGTGCTGGGTCTAGCATTATTATGATTCTCATTTGTGTTTTGATTACCTGTTATGGGTTTTGGTATCACTGACAACTTGGTATTACATTTTCTTTAAGTTTACGTACCTCTTTCTGAATATCATCTGTTTCTCCCTTTACTTGTTCCTTTGTCTTATCTAAAATGATCTGTGTCATTGTCTCAAACTTTCATGTACAAGTTTCTCTGCTAGAGTTGTGTCATTCTTTAAAGATGCTACATCTGCTCTGTCTTCAAGTTTTTCTAACTTTTCCTGTAAGGATTTCTGCTCCAATGTTACATCATTTAATCTGTCTGAAAGGTCTGTAATCGTCAGGTCTAAGTGTTCTTGGTTTGTTTTTACGGAATTGTGTGACTGTCGTAATTCGTCAACTTGGGTACTGGTTTTCTGTTGTTCAAAAACTACTGTTAACAATTTCTCATTACGTCGTTGTAAGTCTGTTTTTGTCTCGTCACTGAATTCCACAAATACCAATTCTTGTCCCGTAACCTTGTCTGATAAGTCAGTAAATTTCCTTCCAAGACAACTGGTGGTTTCTGTCAAGTCGAAAATTTGTCTCGTTTGTTTTTCAAAATTTTGTTTTATGTCCCGTGTCAGTTCATCGAATTTAGTGTCAAATTTCCCCATGTCACGTTTTAAATTGTCATTTTTCTCGTCTAAAGCGTCAAATCTTTTGTCAAATTTTCTGTTTCGGTGACCAAGTAACTTCAGAATCTGGTTCAGCATGTCAGAGTCCTGTGTCTTAGTTTCGTCATTTTTTCGTGTCTGATTGATGTCTGGTTCTGAAGTTGACGTTGTCAATGTCGCGTTTTGTTGCGTAGTACTCACTCTCCATTCGCCTGTATATCTGTTTAAATATAGGGGTTGTTGTCTTAATCGATCCGGTAAAATTATGTCTTGAACATCCTCACAATTAAGTTCAATATTCATTTGACTGTCGGACATGTTTTGCAATGTGTCGCTTTCACTAAGCTCGTCCGCGGAAACAATTTCTACGCGTCTAGCGTCCATCTTGCGATTTTCGTAATTAATTGCAAATACAATTTTTCAATGGCAAAAAAAATTTTAAAATTTGATATGTTGAAATCTGAAATTTCTCTTATGGAAATGGATATTTCTATACGATTTTTAATTAGAAATTGAATTATTGAACTGGTACTGAAATTTCCCCCTCACAAATAAATGACTGTGAATATGCTCTTCACTTATCATTTGCAATAATAGTAAATCAATTTTAACTACAATTTGAAAAAATAATTTCGAAATAAATGGATCGGAATAAAGGAAGTACAGATGGCTGCTTGAAACTGGAAAAAATGTAAATTTCTGTACTCACCAAATTTTTGTTCTTCAGTCTTATGTTGCAAATGTAGCGTCAAATATACAGTTTTCAATCCAAAACTTTTCTTCCGCATCCGTGCAAATTATTTTATGGAACGTTATCCTTTTCCCTTTTTTTACCAAATTAATATCCTCAGCATGAAAATGAAAATTAACACGAATTAATAACAGGGAAAACAATATTGTTGTAAATTTTATGCACGTAACTTTACAATAATTGCACTTGTATCAAATCCGGAGATTGTAAATCCTGTCACCAGGACGCCAATTGTAGTGTTACCTTTTCTTCGGGGTTCTGCTGTGAAAAATATAAAACAGAAAATCTGATTGGGATTTGAATTTTGGTGGTTTCAGTTACGGATAAGGCGACCTCGTATTATTGATTGAGATCGTGCTGTAATTTGACCGTGCATGGCAGACCGTGTCGGCAACACTACAAAAAGCGACTGTACGGAAATAGCATCAGAAACGAATTGAAATTTACCCTATAATCTTGTTAGGTACGCAGTATTAATTACAATATAGTCTTCATGGCTGTCCTCCTAATTTCTCTTGTAGGACGACCCGTCTTTCACTTTTCTCCATCTGTTGAAAACTTCTTCAAGTTGTCACTGTCATGATCAATTTACAAATTTGGCGATAACCACCTCGAATCACTATTGAAACAACCTCGCTTTGTAATATAATTTTAATTTCCACCCAAAAGCACATTCAACACATCGCCGAAAAATACACGTCTTTCGTATGAAGACGAGAGAGAGAGTGTGTAATCAATTAGTTGTTAAAAACAAAAACCTACGCAAAAGTAAAAAGACGAACAAAATTATTTATAAAAATGGGTCGCTGGCGCAGCGCTCTTCTGCGTGCGCGATCGTAAATTATATCTTTGCATTGACGGAGGCGCGGAAGTCAAAGTACCATTACAAGTGCACACTCAAAATAAATAAAATAAATACCGTTCATAAAGTAAGTACAGTAAGAATTACTCCATTAATGACAAGCGAGAAAATTTCGCTTTCTAAGTTTCGAGTCTCAGCTGCCATTGGTGCTTTTTAGTCAACTTATAGCTTCACCAGACCATAATATTTGAGAACGGAAGTCCTCGATCCTGTTTCTAAGTGAAAGATAACATCTGAGGCTACCAGGTTTAATGTTTTTGCTTTCGAAAACATTATTTATCTCAGAAAATACTTGACAGAAATAAGAGTTGTGGTCCGAAACAAGGTGCGCTAGCTGTAATAACAAACATAGACCGCCACACAACCTTAGGAGGAGTTCAATTTTGTTAATGTTCGTGAAATCTGTGTCATCCTTAGCAGCAGAAATGGTAAGGCGTTCGCCATCTCTGAGTACAGCGGGTAGGAAGGTCACAGTAGTTAGCCATTAACAACACTAAATGCATTTAAGTCGCCATTTTGTGGATCTATGAAACGTTTTTAATTCCTCTATATGGTATTCAGAGTAATGCCTGTATCATAAGGCCTGCCTGACGAGAAAATTAAAGTATCCGTATTTGCTAGATTTACAGCATTGTCTTAAGCTAAATGTTTCTCTTCGTGGCTGTTAATTCTGTGTTTGTAGTTATGCCCTCCATATACAGGGGTGTTTTTGACATAGCAAACTATGGAAATGCAGTAAACTTACGTTTTGATACTGTACCTGCAATACTTGCAATCGCTGTATGTGTTGCATTGAAACAGTGCATTGTAGACTCTTTACGGGAAAAAAGGCAGCAGTAAGCGATCTTCTTTAACTCAAGACTACGAAAGAATGGGAATTTCCGAACATACTTCTCTCAATTGAATTAATAATTCAGCTAGCGTTTTGGTCCCTTTATATGGCTTTATACTATTCTCACTTGCAGATCAGACAGGCTTGGAATTCTTACTACCGAGATTTATTATCCATATTATCATAACACAGGTTATCCTACTGTTCTGCAATTTCAATATCGTTTTAGCAAGGAGGCTTAGATCACTAAATGAGCGATTGTTCTCTTCATTCATTACACATAAAAGGAGAAGTCTTGACGCATGAATACAGGAAATATTTAAATATTTCCGATTTGACAACAGCAACAACTCATTAATTGTTGTTGGTAGAAGTTTGGTTACGCACAGTTATGCCGAAGTGGAGATGCTGAAGAGATTGGGAAAAGATGTATATCTCTGAAATCTCTCAAGTCTTACGAGCGTCAGATTGGCACATATGATGCTATGTCATATTTGTAATACCACGAGCAACGCTTAAGGCGTCCAGAATCTTCTCGAGGTTGTGAACTGCTTTGTGGGCACAATTATACATCTATACTTGGCGTTTGTCAGTGTGCTGAACATCAGAGACATTTGGCCTGGACAGCAGAAATGGCTAGTGGTTGCCTTGTGCAGCACGTGGATCCTGTACCAGAGTGTCCACGTGGGTCTGGTAGTGTGATCTGTGGTGGGGGAGGCAGCACACACACGGCGCTTGGCTCTGAAGCTGCAGCTGCTGACCCGGGACAAAGGGGGCCGGGCGCAGCTGCAGGTGTTTGGCCACGCAAGTCGCTCACGTCTGTCCCGTCTACACCGCCGTTGAATTCTTCACACGGCACCTGCCGCTTCTCTACAGGTTCTGTGGTGGCATCGCCGTTCACCTCTTCATGCTGATCGTGTTCAGTGTGTCTGGTGCCTACCAGCAACACATCCATCCAGCATGATGACCTCTGCTGAATGTTGAATATACTCGTATTTCAACGTCTCTCTTATATGTACATCATTACTTTAAATGTCAGGAGATGATGCTTAGCACAGTAGTATATGACTTTATAATAATCTCTAGATATAACAGAAATGTTTGCTGTACTGATATTCATCTGGAGGCTGAAGCTGTATCTTGTGTCCGTGTTTTCTTGCTAGGAAGTTCATTTCTGGTTGATTTCCGTCTCGAGCTAACACAGCCTTTTCATCTTTGTACCAAACATGTTCTGCTGAAGTTACAGTGCCATTGCTTACTTTTTACTTTCTTTCTGTTAAATAACAAGAAAATTTCTCTCTACTACCAGTATCTATAGAACTTCAGTTTTTAAAAGAAGTATTCACAAATTTGAAAACCGACAATTCATTTTGTACACACCTGATTGACATGTATGGTTTTGTGAGTTTCTGTATTTTGCGTTATAACTCCTTTCCTTTCGTAGCTTGTCACCTGCAACCACAGAGAACTTAATACAGAAAATTATTTACATCCAAAATTTAACGGTTTGGAAAGTTAGACTGTTGCAGTTAACAGTATATTACTTCTCAAAGTTCCTGAGTCTGTGTTTTGTGTCTCTGTTTACTATGATTTCACTTAGACATGTCAACACTGATGATGCTGTAACTCCTTCAAAACATATCTGGGTTAAAAGAAGAAAAAAACGGATGTGTATGTACTCTCGATACTGCTAACTAATATGCTAATTTTAGAAGGCACAGAAGTTTCTATCTCTTCCGATACAATGTAGAAACGTAAAATATCAAAAATAGGAACGTCACTGGCAATAATTATATGATTCTTTGCTGTCAATAGTGGTTTCATTTCTCTTTCGTACTTTAAATGATTTGTAGCTAAATTAAAACATACACAAATGTCTCAATATTTAATTATATTCACAGTATATACAGTAAAAGTAACTGATATTATTATATGTTGTGGGTTATTTTTACACTTGAGAGAGAAATATTTTTCTTTATTCGTTTACTGTACCATGAACAGTGCTATAAACATGTATGTATTTTGTTTCTGAGGTAATGAAGTAATTCGTCAGCAGAGTCACATAAAACAACCATATTTACGTTTGAACTGTGAAACATTCTTGTACTGCTTTAATAATCTCCTGTAACGAATATTCGAATGCAGAAGAATATTAAGCAGATATATTTCGTAGACCTGTGTAGATATAATTCTCTTCTTACGGTACTATATTTCTTCAGTTCGTTTTCGGATGTCAGTGAACCATTGCTGGTATTAAAAATTTTACTAAACGAAATAGAGCAAATTACTACAAATCTGTAGTTATGTTACCATCATGTCAGCTTGCATATTTTTCCTTTACTATTTCTGATATAGTAAAGACATTCCATTATGTCAGTAATCTAACTCCAGTGTTTGTAATTATAGATGCATAGCAATTAATTTCTTCCCCAACAACGATACTGCGTGTAATAGCCGCACGCCATAGGTTGAGCAGCAGTAAGAAAATCAGAGCACATTTGCAGTACAGCTCTGTTATTTTCAGTAATACGAGACCAGTCAGCTGGAAGTGGGAAAGAGGCCTTCCAAATTAGGAAGAACGTAGAAGTGGCATTCACCTGACAACCAAAGAAAAACTCTATAAGGCAGTGGAATGAAACAGTCGCAAAGATTTTAAATTTTGCTTTCGACCAATGATGTCCTTTGTTCTGGACAATATTTAAAATGTGTGTATGTAGGTGCAAGTGAATGTGCAGCTCTGGGTGCGGTGACGTCATAGCAGATAAGGCTGCACATTTTTTTCCCTTTTTTTGAAATAAATACATTTCATTCCACATAATAACGATTAGGTATGATGTCTGATACCTTTCTCGTCGTAGAGCACATTTATTTTAAAACAAATCTCAGCTAGGCTGTCCTAGAGCAAGTGGTTCCAAATTGAAAATATTCTGGAAGGGATTTCCAATTCTGGAGTTTGCCAGTTAGCAGCCTTGTCACAAAATGCTTGGAACAATATCTGCTATTCTTAGGTTAGTACCTTCTAGAATAAAATGCAATGTCTCGGTACGTATACACTGAAGTGCAAGTGTGCGCGATAAGGTGAAATGCGAGGACTTTCTTGACATGTGTTTTCGTCTAAACAGCGTGAAAATTAATGGGACGCATACCTTACTGGAAATGGGGGATAATAGGTACTGTGAGCATGCGTCCAGAAATTGACGGCGTGCGAGCAACGACAGCAAGTAATCCCAGAATATACTGCATCGCATCCACATCACAACAGTTGTTGAAAGTGGCCTCCACAGGATTGCAGGTGACAGGGACAGTAGTGGTTCTCAGGTAGGATGCACATAATCGTGTAGTCGTACTTCGGCTTGCACCATTTTAGCTGGGCAACGGCCTGGAACTTGTACTAGGGTATATCTCAACATCCTGTAGACCCCAGTCGTCCAGATCTGGTTTATGCTCAGTCGCCGCCTCCCTGTACCTTCGTCTGTCTGGACGGACCCATCATTACACAAGCGCTCAAAATGTGCATGAAAGATTGTATTGTGTGGTTGATGTCTATGAGAGTACTTGTTTTGGTAGAGCCGTGCTTCCTCTCGACCATTTCCTTCTGCTTGGTCGTACACGAATACAAACTCGACTTCTTCTCGTCAAGAATAAAGGACCATTCTGCTGCTTACACTACGTTTCGTTAGTCACACAGCCAGCAACTAACGAGGAACACACGGCACCTTGTCAGCGGAACTGTCAATTGGCAGCACCATCTACCATGGCAAGGATACATATCCGGACAAACGTTCATACTGTCTTTTTTACTCCATTTCCAGTCAGGAATGACTTGCTGTTTTTGTGGTGCTACAAGAAATTTACGTGGCACTGTGGAAAATTATTTTCCTTTTTCTTGGCATTTTGGCATTGTTTCCATTTATTACTATTGCATTTGTATGTTTTGCTATAACATTAGTTTAGACAAAAAGAGAGTAGAAGCTTTCGAAATGAGGTGCTACAGAAGAATGCTGAAAATTAGATGGGTAAATCACATAACTAATGAGGAGGTATTGACTAGAATTGGGGAGAAGAGAAATTTGTGGCACAACTTGACTAGAAGAAGGGATCGGTTGGTAGACGTATTCTGAGGCATCAAGGGATCACCAATTTGGTATTGGAGGGCAGTGCGGACGGTAAAAATCGTAGAGGGAGACCAAGAGATGAATATACTAAACAGATTCAGAAGGATGTAGGTTGCAGTAGGTACTGGGGGATGAAGAACACTGCACAGGATAGAGTAGCATGGAGAGTTGCTTCAAACCAGTCTCCGGACTGAAGACCATAACAACAACAACAGTGTAACATTGTAAGTGACTTCGATTATTACCGCAGTTCTTTTGATAATCATTACAAGCTGGGAAAAACTATTGCAAATCAAAGTATGACTTGGAGAAGTAGACTGGAAAGAAGTTTCGATAGAGGTGAGAAATATTGCTTGGTGGTGCCGTCTGCTTCTACTAAGATTCTGTTATCTGCTCTACATAGGACAGTGAACATATTCTCTGCTGATTTGAGCACGGTGTTGTACAGTCAGGTGGAGAGTGCTGAGACTAGTGACTCAGAAGGGTAGTCGTGAAGATGTGAGGCAAGGTGAGGATACTGGAAATGATGGCATAACTTGAATCCATTAGCAGTTGTGACGCTTTGTCATATGACTTTGCAGCTCTTTCTGCCTACTGTCTTCAGAATGGACTGTAGAATATAAATTCATTTCTTAGAAAGTATTCTTGATGAGGACTCAATTCAGAAGGACTGGATACTAGTGTAAAGGCGCAACAGGCTGTTGCTAGAAAGCAGTAGGCTCTTAATCAGGAACAAAAAGCTTGTACAGACAGAAAAAAGTGAGCATGTTGAGGCTAATTGAAGGTAATAGCAAAAGAGTGCTAATGCATTAAAAATATGGATCCCAAAGCTTTGGATGAGCAAACAACTACATGTTGCCTGTGTTAAGAGAGGAGCACATGAATATAAGGTAAATTTGTCATAGCGGTTGGGCGCTATCTCAAGTCAGGAAGCTGTGACTCAAACACAAGAGCAAATAGAAAATAACACTGCTATTTTACAAAGCCTGGACCAAGAGATTGAAGAGTTAAAAGACAGTTGAAGGTAGGAGCTTTCGATTAACAGAGAGGAGGTGTAAAAGGCTATTAAGAATGTTCCCGAACTCGCTACTGCTGGAACCCAATTAGCTATTACTGTTACGCAATCTTCAAGTAGGACAGTGCCAGTATATGTCGTTGATTCGAACTAAGTTTGAGATTTAAAGAGAAGTATACGTTAATTAGCAGAAGAGAGTGATGTTAAGAACTACAAGAGATGATATCTGAAATTGAACAGGAAATAGGAGAACAGAGAAGTTATTGAACTAGTAGAAGTCGAGACACGCAGTGAAGATTCGGGCTGTATGGAGGATGATGCGTTATTTCCCAACCAAATCGCTGAAGTGTAGCTTTGTTCGATTGGCAATGTTGAGCGAGTATCGTAATGGAGCACGATGCTTCCACTGCTCGTCGACTTCGTCGAACACGGAACCACAATCAATGCAAAGCAGTATGAAGACAGTTTGTAGTACCTGCGATTCGCCTTAAAATGAAAACACCGACGACTGTTGTCGGAGAGAAGCATCCTGTTGTACTATAACGCACGTCCACATACTGCCTATTCGATGAAGACTACATTTCAATGTTTCGGCTAGGAAGCACTGCAACAACCTCCGCAAAGCCAGAATCTTTCAGCGTGCAATATTCACTTCTTTGTTGACCTGAAGAAGGACATACTTAGGTGTGGGTTTCACTTGTATAGGGAAGTCCAAGACTAGGTGCAGTTGTGATTTCGTCAATGACTGACCAAGTTCTACGAACCAGGAACTGATCAACTCGTCTCCAACTGAGACAAATAAGTTAAAGTGTGTGGTGACTACCTTTTAATGCAATTATTCCATGGTCCCACTCAGGTGGGTGTTCAGTTTTCATTTGACTGCACTTCACATCATATGCTTGGTTACTTCAGTCAAAGGTTTTAGCAGTATTTTTCCTGCTGACTTAACAAAAGGTGGTAATTAAGTTGAAGGTGTTTTGATAGCCGAAAACAGTTGGCAGAAACACTATGAAGTGCTAGATTCTTGGGTATGTTTCAAAATTTTGGTGTAATGGCAAATTGACGAGTTCGGTAGAACGCAAGTGGAATTTCTTGAATCTATTGGCAGTGCATTGGTAATCCTACCTGATCTACATCTAAATCTACATCTTCATCCACACTCCGCAAGCCACCTGATGGTGTGTGGCGGAGGGTACTTTCTGTACCTCTATCGGTTCTCCTTTCTATTCCAGTGTCGTATTGTTCGTGGAAAGAAAGATTGTCGGTATGCCTCTCTGTGAGCTCTAATCTCTCTGGTTTTATCCTCATGGTCTCTTCGCGAGATATACGTAGGAGGGAGTAATATACTGCTGGACTCCTCGGCGAAGGTATGTTCTCGAAACTTCAACGAAAGCCCATACCGAGCTACTGAGCGTCTCTCCTGCAAAGTCTTCCACTGGAGTTTATCTATCATCTTCGTAACGCTTTCACGATTACTAAATGATCCTGTAACGAAGCGCGCTGCTCTCTGTTGGATATTCTCTATCTCTTCTATCAACTCTATCTGGTACGGATCCCACACCAGTCTTGTATCAGAAAGTGTTCTTGAAGCAGAGCTTTTCCTGGAGTTTGATGTACATGGTGTTATGAGATGTCGAACCACTCCTTTTTCAAGCTAGATGCAAATCGAATAGTAAATATTCTATTATTTAATGGAAGGCTTTAGTTTTCATTTGGGGATTTTCAAATTTCGTATTTATCTATTTGCTTTGGTGGTCATGGTCTATACAGACCATTGAGCTCTGGAAGTTTTGATGAGTGCAAAGCTACCTCAAGGATATCTAGCAAGATAGGCAGTATAATTGCAAGAGTTTAATTTCACTATTGTTTACATTCCCGCTAAAGACAGTATCTTTGTTGTTCACCTCTAGTGTTGATGAAGGGGTCTAAGGAGGATCATAATCACTACAATTTTAGTATATTTTATTTGAAGGTGTGTCCTCTGAGGCTTCCATCGCATGTTCACCTGATGATATTGGGAAGGAACACTGGGGGAAATTGTTATATGGTGGAGCACTTTTCAGACCTTCATGTCTTGCCAGCCCTGTAATAAGAATTAAATTTATTCCCCATCCAATTTGCCAAAGGCACTTTTTGTGTGAAACTGCACTGTTAGTTAGAAGAAATTTTTCTGAACAGAAGGGTTTTTCCGAAAGTGAGAGGCACAAGATGCTCATGCACTGAGGAACAAACGATCTATTGAAATGTGGAACTGTTACAATCGAGGCAATCATGTTAGTACCTTATTTAACAGTTCGTGTGTCAGATTATTACTCTCCTACAAATCAGTTGTCTGTACGTGGAATCTAGTTATGATAGAGTACTATCAAAAACGAATTCAAGTGAAATCAATTCTGAAATAGTAGCTACTGAAAACTAACGGTCTGATTGCAGTTAAAATTATTGAGACACTAATGCATTAACACACTGATTTGCAAATGTCACATATTCAATTGCAGAAGACCTTCTTCCATTTAAAGGTGTAAGATAGTGCATAGATGACGAACTGTGGTGTAACTGACAACATGATACGTAACTGTTTTTAAAAATATGTGCAGTTTTTCTCACCATAAAATTTTCTAACAGAATATTTTTCAATAAATGTAAATTAGTTTTAATGTATTATGTGGCATCTTCCGCCCCTCCCCCCATGAACCATGGACCTTGCCATTGGTGGGGAGGCTTGCGTGCCTCAGCGATACAGATGGCCATACCGTAGGTGCAACCACAATGGAGGGGTATCTGTTGAGAAGCCAGACAAATGTGTGGTTCCTGAAGAGGGGCAGCAGCCTTTTCAGAAGTTGCAGGGGCAACAGTCTAGCTGATTGACTGAGTTGACCTCGTAACACTAACCAAAACGGCCTTGCTGCGCTGGTACTGCGAACAGCTGAAAGCAGGGGGAAACTACAGCAATAATTTTTCCCGAGGGCTTGCAGCTTTACTGTATGGTTAAATGATGATGGAGTCCTCTTGGGCAAAATATTCCGGAGGTACAATAGTCCCCCATTTGGATCTCCAGGTGGAGATCAACTCAAGAGCACATCATTACAGGAGAAAGAAAACTGGTGTTGTACGGATTGGAGTGTGGAATGTAAGATCCCTTAATTGGGCAGGTAGGTTAGAAAATTTATAAAGGGAAATGGATAGGTTAAAGTTAGATATAATGGGATTTAGTGAAGTTCGGTGGGAGAGGGAACAAGACTTCTGGTTAGGTGAATACAGGGTTATAAATACAAAATCAAATAGGGGTGATACAGGAGTAGGTTTAATAATAAATTAAAAAATAGGAGACACGATGCCCATGCCTACTACAGTAGCACAAATTCATATGCCAACTAGCTCTGTAGATGATGAAGAAGTAGATGAAATATATGATGAAATAAAAGAAATAATTCAATTTAATAGTCATAGGTGACTGGAATTCGAGAGTAGGAAAAGGGAGAGAAGGAAACATAGTAGGTGAACATGGATTGGGGGTAAGAAATGAAAGAGGAAGCCGTCTGCTAGAATTTTGCACAGAGCATAACTTAATCACAGCTAACCCTTGGTTCAAGAATCATAAAAGAAGGTTGTATACATGGAAGAAGCCAGGAGATATTGATAGGTTTCAGATAGATTATATAATGGTAAGACAGAGATTTAGGAACCAAGTTTTAAATTGTAAGACATTTCCAGGGGTAGATGTGGAGTCTGACCACAATCTATTGGTTATGAACAGTAGATTAAAACAGAACAAACTGCAAAAAGGTGGGAATTTAAGGAGATGGGACCTGGATAAATTGAAAGAACCAGAGGTCGTAGAGAGTTTCAGGGAGAGCATTAGGGAACGATTGACAAGAATGGGGAAAAAATACAGTAGAAGAAGAATGAATAGCTTTGAGAGATGAAATAGTGAAAGCAGCAGAGGATCAAGTAGGTAAATAGACGAGGGCTAGTAGAAATCCTTGGGTAACAGAAGAGTTATTGAATTTCATTGATGAAAGAAGAAAATACAAAATGCAGTAAATGAAGCAGGCAAAAAGGAATACAAATGTCTCAAAAATGACAGGAAGTGCAGAATGGCTAAGCAGGGTTGGCTAGAGGACAAATGTAAGGATGTAGAAGCGTGTTTCACTACGGGTAAGATAGATACTGCCTACAGAAAAATTAAAGAGATCTTTAGAGAAAAGAGAGCCACTTGTATGAACATCAAGAACTCACATGGAAACCCAGTTCTAAGCAAAGTAGGGAAAGCAGAAAGGTGGAAGGAGTATATAGAGGGTCTATACAAGGGCGATGTACTTGAGGACAATATTATGGAAATGGAAGAGGATGTAGATGAAGATGAAATGGAAGATACGATACTGCGTGAGACTTAGACAGAGCACTGAAAGACCTGAGTCGAAACAAGGCCCCAGGAGTAGACAACATTCCATTAGAACTACAGACGGCCTTGGGAGAGCCAGTCCTGACAAAACTCCACCATATGGTGAGCAAGATGTATGAGACAGGCGAAATACCCTCAGACTTCGAGAAGAATATAATAATTGCAATCCCAAAGAAAGCAGGTGTTGACAGATGTGAAAATTACCGACCTATCAGTTTAATAAGTCACAGCTGCAAAATACTAACGCGAATTCCTTACAGACGAATGGAAAAACTGGTAGAAGCCGACCTCAGGGAAGATCAGTTTGGATTCCGTAGAAATATTGGAACACGTGCGGCAATTCTGACCTTACGACTTATCTTTGAAGAAAGAATACAGAAAGGCCAACCTACGTGTCTAGCATTTGTATACTTAGAGAAAGCTTTTGACAATGTTGAGTGGAATACTCTCTTTCAAATTCTGAAGGAGGTAGGGGTAAAATACAGGGAGCAAAAGGCTATTTACAATTTGTACAGAAACCAGATTGCAGTTATAAGAGTCGAGGGGCATGAAAGGGAAGCAGTGGTTGGGAAGGGAGTGAGACAAGGTTGTACCCTCTCCCCGATGTTATTCAATCTGTACATGAGCAATCAGTAAAGGAAACAAAAGAAAAATTCGGAGTAGATATTAAAATCCATGGAGAAGAAAGACACACTTTGAAGTTCGCCGATGACATTGTAATTCTCTCAGAGAGAGCAAAGGACTTGGAAGAGCAGTTGAACGGACAGGACAGTGTCTTGAAAGGAGGATGTAAGATAAACATCAACAAAAGCAAAACGAGGATAATGGAATGTAGTCGAATTAAGCCGTGTGATGCTGAGGGAATTAGATTGGGAAAAGAGACACTTAAAGTGGTAAAGAAGTTTTGCCATTTGGGGAGCAAAATAACTGATGATGGTCGAAGTAGAGAGGATATAAAATATAGTCTGTCAGTGGCAAGAAAAGCGTTTCTGAAGAAGAGAAATTTGTTAACATCGAGTATAGATTTAAGTGTCAGGAACTCGATCTGACAGTATTTGTGTGGAGTGCACCCTTGTATGGAAGGGAAACATTGACGATAAATAGTTTGGACAAGAAGGGAATAGAAGCTTTCGAAATGTGGTGCTACAGAAGAAAACTGAAGATTAGATGGGTAGATCACATAACTAATGAGGAGGCATTGAATAGAATTGGAGAGAAGAAGAGTTTGTAACACAACTTGACAAGAAGAAGGGACCGGCTGGTAGGACATGTTCTAAGGCATCAAGGGATCGCAAATTTGGCATTGGAGGGCAGCGTGGATGGTAAAAATCGTAGAGGGAGAACAAGAGATGAATACACTAAGCAGATTCTGAAGGATGTTGGTTGCAGTAAGTACTGGGAGATGAAGAAGCTTGCACAGGATCGATTAGCATGGAGAGCTGCATCGAACCAGACTCAGGGCTGAAGACCACAGCAACAAACAACATGTAGCATCTAAGTATGTAATTCTCAAAACATTTATGAATGTTGCACGAACACATATCCATGTCTCACAAGAACAGAAATAGAAGAAAATCCTGGAAATCATTTATGGTTGTCCTAAGTGGGCATTCCTTCATGTGATTCTAATGTTGATCACTTGATTGGAACACTCACTGGGAAACATGAGGTGATCCTAGATACATTATCCTCAAGGTACAAAACTCTTCCCTAGAAGTAACCTTAATTGAAGGAAGTCAATTTGAAGTAAAAGGACTATTTTAATGTTGCAATTAGTTAATATTATATAGTTAAAATGATATTGTGTTTGGGAGAGGAGCTGCTGATAGTTCACTTTGTGTTGCATGAATGCCACTTGAATTTGTGAACAACCTAATTTGATAAACGCCCAAGAGTTATGCTCATTTTGGGCTAAAGGAATGTTATCAAAACTGCATGAATCTTATTACTTCATTATCCAAGAGAAAAACATTGCTACAGTGTTAGCTTCATGCAAAGCATTTCAGTTGCTGAAGCCAATGACACTGTCTCACCGCACTTCGTTGTGTCCTATCAGTCCTTCAAAATATAAGAAACTTGCTGCAATAGATCTGTTTGGTCCATTACGGAAAAGCACTCAGGGATTTTCGCTTGTCTTTTTAATGGTAGAACTTGGCGTCAAAATATGTAATGAGCACACCATTAAGGAGAACAAATTGTAGGTAGGTCATTCGCACATTTGTTAAACATTTTCTATCCACAATTGATAATGTTCAAAAGATCCTTTCAGACAATGGCCCTCAATTAGGTCATAAATTTAAAAATAGGCTTTGCAGTGAAGTAGAAGCCAAATGGTTTACAAAACTTTATATCATTCTACTTGAAACCCATGGAATGTGAAAAAGCTTGAGAAGATCTGTTTTCTGTATTGACGTTATTAACACTAATATTGAGATACTTACTTCAACTGTTTGACAAATTGTAAATGAAATATATAATGATTCACAACATTATTAAAAGTCCTGGTTTTGGAAAATCTGTTTCCACCAGATAAAATCAGGGGAATTTTTAAACTGCACGCCTTACCGAAATTTTGGCGTAGTCACGTTGTAAAATTAGCTTTGTCTAACTGTCAGAGAGTGAGAAGTTGAGAGCATGGGTGTAGTCTGTAGGTTTTGAACTATCCATTCTGTACTACTGTCACTGGTTTAGTGTAACGATTTTGTACCAATCAGTAAGTAGGGTGTACTGTGGTGAAGGATACTATGTATAGTAGTACGTTGAAATATCAGAATCTTGCGACACAAGATTAAATCAGTTCCACATAATGCTCATGAGGAAAAACGAGGATCCTAAGGTTCATAAAATCAAGTACAGTGATATAAAATTACACACATACTTTCTGTATTGTTTGATCCCATTTTTCGTCATTATTGCATGTGTGTGCATTACTTACTGAGTTCTTTTAACGTTAGCCACCTGAAATACATTCATAGTATTGCTTTTTCGTAAAATACTATATTAGAATAATGTTAAGTGGTGACCAAGAGTCACTCTCTTTATATATAAAGATAAATTTTCGATTCCAGGTATTTTCATTATCTATGATCCCTGTGTGAATAGTTAGTTAAAGCATTAATAATTTCTTGCTTTTCCTTGTGGAAATGATAGTGGAGGAGGTCACAAGACTGCTGACATGGGATGCAAAAGAGACTGGGCAGTTTGTCCATACCATATAGTCAGCACTTGACACATAAGACAGCCAAGCACAATGGTATTCACCATGAACAGAAGCTAGAGGCACTTTCCAGCAAAGGTCAGCTGATAGCTACTGATAAAACTGAATGGATCACAGAAGGAGGAGTGGAGCCTGTGAATCCATCCACAACAGCCTAAATCCTACAGCCTGGGGAGAGTTCAAAGTAGACTACTGCCACAGCTATGACTCAGTCTACCCATGATACTACAAATTTTCCTCCGTTTGGTGTAACGTAATCACAAAGTGTACTGCATAGTATCATGTGTACAAGAATCACAGTAAAGTCATATTCGTAAGGCGGCATATGTGCCAGGCTAGAAAGTCGATTGTGTAACCAAAAACCAGTTATCCTCCTCCCTCATCATCGGAAAAGGCCTATGAAGAGTTATACATCTTAGTGGCGCAAACGTTTAAAGAGAATTACTAAGGCAGAATCACGTATGATGTTGTTCATGGTGTAACCCAGCGAGTTACTACGAGATGATATTCGTTGCAGTGAGGCACGCAGCCGTCCAGTGCGGTGACTGCAGGATGGCTATGTTTTTTTTTTTTTTTTTTTTTTTTTTTTTTTCGCTTTGCTCACAGCACAGCTGACGCTGTCTGCCGTGAGAACTACATAGCGTAACATTAAGTCGATAAGCAGATTCATACACTCTATGAATCTATATAATCCATATTAGTTATTATCCGATTTTGCTCAAATTTGGTACACAGCCTTGTTCTTATTAACGTAGTGAAGATGTCAAAATTACAGATTTTTATTTATTATAGTTTCAGAGACAAAAAGAACTACCTAAAAGCTGTAAAACCTACACTTTTTTTTAAAAAGAAAAATTAACCAAGTTAGGAACAATAACAGATTGATTTTCGTTTTCATTTGAAGCCATTACAAAGTTTTCAGGGCATAAAAATTAATTAATTAGAATTTTCTTTTTAAAGATTTAGTCACTTTGCATTGCGTAATAAAAAGCCGGTGAAAAATATTATTTGTTATATTTTGTTGTGTGAGTGTGTGAGAATGATTGAGAGGGTGTATGTGGAACACACGTTAAAATTTAATATATCATTTTACATAAATCCTTGTACAAAAGAACCTTCGGAAAACTATGTTGCAACCACGATTCAGGCTTTTGTACAAAAGCACCAGAATGGAAGTTAGAGGCTTCATAAGTATATTTGTCAATTTGAAGAATATTTCGCATTTCGCTTCTATTGATTAAACGTAATACGAGAAATTGATGTTCTGCTGAAATTAATTACTATCAAATTAGTGATTGGATATGGTAAGATTTGCTGCAAGAATGATCAGGACGGAACGTTCTGATTGGTCGTTTAGATCAACAGCCAATCAGAATATAGATATAATTGCGTATGCTTCCGCGGGAAAAGTCAGACGACATATTTGCTTTCTGGGTTTGGTACCGCGTCATAATGTAAAAAACTACTGCTGCTATAGAAAAGCCAACGTTTCGGCCACGATTGCAGCGGCCTTCTTCTGGGTCTAATGGTGCGTTCTAGCTATGCAGTGTCCTTTATATTTTGTTGTTAGTGTTCACTGCGCATGCCATTAAGTCATAATTTTAAAAAGGCAGTTGGTTTATTGGTCACTTAGGGAAAAAGGAGAGGGAACTTTATTTTAATAGGTTATTGCGGTGGAGGGAGAACGTGGCCTCTGTTGTCCATTGGCTCTTGTGTTATGTGCCATGATTGGTGGCCACCGTCGAATGAGAAGTTTGCTGCTGTTTACCAACTGCTGGACCTCGGCCGCGCGGCGGCAGTTACTCGCCGGTAGTGCTCGTGCCTCGTGTTGACAGTGCGGTCTGTTGGGCTCTGATTGCTGGCAACCAAGATCGGGCAAACCTGAGTCCATCCTCCTTGTTCATGTTGTTAGGGTGTTTGAGTATTTCGATGGTCTCTGATTTTGCGTTTCGTCATAATTGGCTGCTTGGCCAACATACATGCTTCGCTGAATTTTATTTCTTTTCCGCAGTCGTGGAGATGTTCTGCCACTGCGGATTTGTTGTGTTGCCCTAGACGAATGTAACGCTCGAGCTCCCGAATGCGTGTTGCTATTGGGCTACCAGTCTCGCCGATGTATGCCTCTCCACATTTGCATTCCACCTTGTAAGCGCCTGCAGTGTGTAATGCATCCACCTTGTTCTTGGTGGAGCCTAGCACGTCCTGGATCCTACGACCACTATAGAAGACAGGCTGTACTCCAACGCGGCGAAGGTATTTGCCTATTCGGTCAGTAATGGAATGTTATCAAAACTACATGAATCAAAACATCACACCTGAGCTTAAAAGGTTACGCACAACGTTTTTAGCCAATGGGTACAGCCATAAGTCGATAAACACAGCCTTGTCGACCAACACAAGCAAGAAAGATAAGCAGGAAATAGACAACCTGCAGCCAACAGTACACTTACCGTATGTGAAAAACGTCACTGACCGAATAGGCAAACACCTTCGCCGCGTTGGAGTACAGCCTGTCTTCTATAGTGGTCGTAGGACCCAGGACGTGCTAGGCTCCACCAAGGACAAGGTGGATGCATTTCACACTGCAGGGGCTTACAAGGTGGAGAGGCATACATCGGCGAGACTGGTAGCCCAATAGCAAAGCGCATTCGGGAGCACGAGCGTTACATTCGTCTAGGGCAACACAACAAATCCGCAGTGGCAGAACATCTCCATGACTGCGGAAAAGAAATAAAATTCAGCGAAGCATGTATGTTGGCCAAGCAGCCAATTATGACGAAACGCAAAATCAGAGACCATCGAAATACTCAAACATCCTAACAACATGAACAGGGAGGATGGACTCAGGCTTGCCCCATCTTGGTTGCCAGCATTCAGAGCCCAACAGACCGCACTGTCAACACGAGGCACGAGCACTACCGGCGAGTAACTGCCGCCGCGCGGCCGACGTCCAGCAGTTGGTAAACAGCAGCACACTTGTTATTCGACGGTGGCCACCAATCATGGCACATAACACAAGAGCCAATGGACAACAGAGGCCACGTTCTCCCTCCATCGCAATAACCTATTAAAATAAAGTTCCCTCTCCTTCTTCTTTAAGTGGCCAATAAACCAACCACCTTTTTAAAATTATGACTTAATGGCATGCGCAGTGAACACTAACAACAAAATATAAAGGACACTGCATAGCTAGAACGCACCATTAGACCCAGAAGAAGGCCGCTGCAATCGTGGCCGAAACGTTGGCTTTTCTATAGCAGCAGTAGTTTTTTACATTATGACGCGGTACCAAACCCAGAAAACTTTTATGTCGACAGAATTAAGATGTTCCCGCTGGAATAAAGAAGTGGGCAGAGGGGAGAGTACCTCGAGAGAGTCGCTTGCGAGCCGGCCTCCTGATATCACGACGTTAGATCGTTCCTTAAAAATACTCTGTAAGATGAGGAAACAGTGAGCTAATTTCGGTTCGAATATATCGTGATTGAAGCGACTGGAGTTACGAACATTTTAATGAAAGTTTGGTGTTTGTAAGTTAAATTGTTTGAGAGATATGTGCGTGTAAGCTTTCTGGTCTTAGTAATAACTCCATGTGGCGTGTTTCGTGCTCTGTGCGGAATATTTTGGCAAGCACTTCTTACGAAAACGACCACTGAAACGAACGAATGTGTAACTCGCTAATAGTTGTAGGTCTGTGACTGGTAGAACGAGAAAATTAGTCTGATGTGACTTACTAAAATTCTGGCTGCTTTTCAAGTGAAAATTTGTTATATAGATAGTGAACTTTCAGTGATAACGTTTCCCCATATTAAATACAGAGTTGATAGCCACTTCATGTGTTTCAATACAAATGAAAAACAGAGTTAATCTAATGTTAAATGCTTTTCTGCAAGTAGACTGAATATCCTGACCGCCCGATTTTTTAATCACATGAACTTGAGGAACTTACTTTCAACTAGAGTTACGCCGCCTCTGTATGGTGGGTATTAGGTAGTGGTTTCATCAGCACTGCTTTACACTGCCTAGCACAAATCTGCTACCACAGAGTGAAGGGACATCAGCAAGAATCCTATCAAGGTAGGTGGACTGAATGATAGCGACAACAACAAACACAGACGACCGACCCCGCATCGCCGCAATGGAAGTATGGAATTTCTTTCTATAAAGGCAGCTTGTCTGCACCTGTTATACTTTTACGCTTTGTTGTTGTTTTTGGTATTAATATTACAAATTAAATCTGTTCTGAGTTTCATGTTTCTGTGTTTCAGAGCTGTTGGATCCAGTTTTGTAGCTTGTTTTGTTTCGCCATTTTTAGGTCCTCATACCATTATTATTGTAGTTGTATCAGTAGCCAACACTGTGACATCATTAAATCTTGTTTCACGTTCCGTTTAGTATTTGAACTCATGAATAGTTTTCTGAATTTATTCTACAGAGACTTTCTGGCCAGAGTCATGGCTGATGAAATTATTTTGTAATCTGTTCTAGTTAGTATAACATTAGGTATGTCTTGCCCTATGTTACTGGAGTTCTTGCGAAAATGTTATTATTGTCTATTAATATTACACTTACAATCGTTGTTTATTTTGTTTAGTGTGTATGGACCCATAAATGGTACATTGTCCTCAGAGTCACTGTCAAGATATAACTAAGTCCTTGAGAAGAATTTATTTTGAGCAAATCTTTGTACATATCATGTCCTGTGTTATTTCTTGTTTATCTTTAATTCGTATTGTCACATTTCATGAAACTAAATATCGTTTCTTGTTTCCACAGTTCACAAGTTAAGCCACAATCACATTTATTTTTATGTTGTTGATTTCACTTCATGCATTTAAATATCACTGCTAACTGACCGAGTGTTGCTGAGCCACAGTCGTATTTAACATTGTGTGATATTGTTATATTTCATATCTTTAAATCCCACTTGTTACATTCACAGTTCACTGCTGAGTCCAAGTTGTGTTTATTATTCCTTTTAGCATAGTATTTTATGTTTCTCAACATTCTACTGGATCCATGGCTGAATGCTGTGAGAGTTAACATTATCTAATTAAGCCTTGGAGTCAGACTTATATGCAGGGTTAGAAAAGATTGTGTGTGTGTTTTTCTGTAGTCTATATTGTACATTCAGTTTCTTTCTGGTAGGATGTGACATGATCAGCATGGAGGATCATCTGCTCTCAAATACAAGTGGAGTGTGATGAAAGCTATCTGCAATATTTGCAACTTACACTATTTAATTATTTCAAATATTATTTGAAGCAGTTGTACTGCAGTGATACATTTTACTCACTTAGTCATCGATTACCGCTAACAGTGTTCGTCTTCCGCACAGTCTGTAAACTGTTTAGGCAGAGCTGTCTGAACGCCAGTTTATCTGCCAATAAGGACCCAGACGTCCTACCGACGACCCATGAGTAGCGTGTTTGCAGAGGGATAATAGTTTTGGCGAGCCTGGCGTGAAGTCTTCTGTTGGCAGTCTGATGGAGTAGTTTTGTGTTTGCGGCATGACGGTGTGGTGACGTGCAATTTGGCTTTGTGCAGGATGGGCATATTTGCAATATGCGTTATAATACACTCCTGGAAATGGAAAAAAGAACACATTGACACCGGTGTGTCAGACCCACCATACTTGCTCCGGACACTGCGAGAAGGCTGTACAAGCAATGATCACACGCACGGCACAGCGGACACACCAGGAACCGCGGTCTTGGCCGTCGAATGGCGCTAGCTGCGCAGCATTTGTGCACCGCCGCCGTCAGTGTCAGCCAGTTTGCCGTGGCATACGGAGCTCCATCGCAGTCTTTAACACTGGTAGCATGCCGCGACAGCGTGGACGTGAACCGTATGTGCAGTTGACGGACTTTGAGCGAGGGCATATAGTGGGCATGCGGGAGGCCGGGTGGACGTACCGCCGAATTGCTCAACACGTGGGGCGTGAGGTCTCCACAGTACATCGATGTTGTCGCCAGTGGTCGGCGGAAGGTGCACGTGCCCGTCGACCTGGGACCGGACCGCAGCGACGCACGGATGCACGCCAAGACCGTAGGATCCTACGCAGTGCCGTAGGGGACCGCACCGCCACTTCCCAGCAAATTAGGGACACTGCTGCTCCTGGGGTATCGGCGAGGACCATTCGCAACCGTCTCCATGAAGCTGGGCTACGGTCCCGCACACCGTTAGGCCGTCTTCCGCTCACGCCCCAACATCGTGCAGCCCGCCTCCAGTGGTGTCGCGACAGGCGTGAATGGAGGGACGAATGGAGACGTGTCGTCTTCAGCGATGAGAGTCGCTTCTGCCTTGGTGCCAATGATGGTCGTATGCGTGTTTGGCGCCGTGCAGGTGAGCGCCACAATCAGGACTGCATACGACCGAGGCACACAGGGCCAACACCCGGCATCATGGTGTGGGGAGCGATCTCCTACACTGGCCGTACACCACTGGTGATCGTCGAGGGGACACTGAATAGTGCACGGTACATCCAAACCGTCATCGAACCCATCGTTCTACCATTCCTAGACCGGCAAGGGAACTTGCTGTTCCAACAGGACAATGCACGTCCGCATGTATCCCGTGCGACCCAACGTGCTCTAGAAGGTGTAAGTCAACTATCCTGGCCAGCAAGATCTCCGGATCTATCCCCCATTGAGCATGTTTGGGACTGGATGAAGCGTCGTCTCACGCGGTCTGCACGTCCAGCACGAACGCTGGTCCAACTGAGGCGCCAGGTGGAAATGGCATGGCAAGCCGTTCCACAGGACTACATCCAGCATCTCTACGATCGTCTCCATGGGATAATAGCAGCCTGCATTGCTGCGAAATGTGGATATACACTGTACTAGTGCCGACATTGTGCATGCTCTGTTGCCTGTGTCTATGTGCCTGTGGTTCTATCAGTGTGATCATGTGATGTATCTGACCCCAGTAATGTGTCAATAAAGTTTCCCCTTCCTGGGACAATAAATTCACGGTGTTCTTATTTCAATTTCCAGGAGTGTATATCATTCACATAGGACATTCATTTCATGTGTAATTGTTTTCTTGTTTCGCATCACGAGCATTGAGGTACAGAATTACACTGAAACTGTCATGATTATAAAGCATGTCTTCCACGTAGAGATAGAGTCTTTGTGCCTTTGTGAAGAGAGTGGATTTAGACTTACAGAATATGTTTGCTATTAATTCACTAGAATGGAAGGACTTTTAACTTCACCGTTCTCCCAGCCAATGAGACTTTTTCAGTATTTTTCACGGTGTATGTAGTTTCCGTTGTCTCGTTTTCTTACATGTTTTTGACTTTGCATATCATGTGTTTCTGAGCACTTACGTTGATTGTGATTAGTGGTTTAAATGCTTTATGGACAAAATTATATGACTGTGTACTAAAATACTTTTCAAAAAAATTGATTTTCCCTCACCAGTTCCATGTTTGGATAAGTTTACTAGTTGCCCGTCAGCATTTAGCTCAATATGGCTCTACGCAGGGTGTACTGTTTGCCATTAGCAACAACGGTAGTAATTTTTTAGAATCAATCTCAAAACTAACCCCAATAATGGGACAATAGGATGTAGCTTCTCCTATAAACATCACAGTGGATTGCAGAATGTAGCTGAAAATGCAAACCTGTAAATGCGAACCTAGTTTTGTTACGCATATTTGTCCACGTATTGTTGAGCATCTCACTTACCTTCCATTCATTACTGTATCACCACAAAATTCCTATAATTGACAATAAAAAATTAAAGGTTTCAACTTCCAACTATTAAAGACCTCACAGTCAGCTGAAATGTATATTAACTTTTAACAGCCACAGAGTACGCAATAACAATACGTTCTGACTGACACTCACCCAACATATAGATAAAATGTCAGGGAAATACTCAGCCATACTGCCCAGAAGCCTGGTATAAAGCTTCACACAGGAATAAGTGAAGGTAATTACTTGTGGGACTGTCCTCGTTCTGCCTTACAAATGAGCTACGCTTTCATTGTACTCGTTCTCTGCTGACATCCCCTGTAATTCTATGCACAGACATACATACGTGACGTAATTGTTCTTGGTCTCAGGGGTGTTAAGTAGAAATGCAACTGCACGTCTCGATACGTATTGACGTTTGGCCAATACTACTTTAGACAAGGATGACTTTAGTATGAACAAGGAGAGTAATATCAGTCTCGTCCATTGGTGGTGGAGGCAGTTGCATAACGTCTGCGTGTGACTGTCTGCATCCATTTAAGTCCCTACTTTGAAAGCAGTCTGTAGCAGGTGGAGGGAGAGCAATAGGATGCTTTGCCGACGAAAAACACACACACACACACACACACACACACACACACGCACACACACAGAAGAGAGAGAGAGAGAGGGGGGGGGTGTAGAGAGAGAGAGAGAGAGAGAGAGAGAGAGACAGAGATAGAGAGAGCGAGTGAGTGAGAAAGAGAGAGATTTCGGTCTCCAAATCACATTGCAATATTGTACCATCCACTAAAACGAAAAGTCGGTGCAGAAGATAAGTATCTTAGTGACAGTTAAAATAAAAAACCGCCAAAGAGTATGCAGCCGAGATTCCGGCGTCGTGACAGCAGCCTCAAATTAAGTATTACAGTGTTACTTCCATACGTTCTATAAATTTTCTGTACAGAGCTACTATAAATTGTTCATTACATGTCAGAGTTATGTACTTTCCAAAGTATTACAAGTAGAAATATGAGTGACGCATGAATATAAACGCAAACTTACCCACAAATTAGATTTATACGAGAATCATATTCGCATTTGCGAAAATCGCTAAACTATAGCTGCAGCATGCATCGGTAACAATGAAAATTTGTGCATCGGTCGGGACTCGAAACCGGATCCTCCGCTTAAAGCGAGCGGTCGCCTTCACCGTGTCGGTACTCTGAACACACTTTCCGAACATACCCATATTTCGATATGTCCCCGCATTCGTCTACATCATATACTTGCACAAATGCTGTGAGTCCCGTACGCGAAGAGACATATGAATGAAGTCGAGGGCTAGGTATTACGCATGAATATAGTACAGCCCTTAGTTGTGGCATCATGCACAACCAGTAACGCGGCTCACCTGCCTTTCATAAATTTGAGTGATTCTCGCGTGGCGCATCCATGCTGCCGGGGTGGACATCCTCCACATCAGAAAGTCGGTATGAAAGAAAGGCTAAGTTGAGGCAGGGACACAGTTTCACCGGGTATAACGTGACACCTATGCCCTGGGTTACAGGCGAAGACCAAACGGCACGTTCGGAAGAGAAGGAGACCTATGGAATGGTGGAGATGGTGGATGAGACAACCCATCCTCCCTGGGAATAATTAGGACACCGTTGCCTTGTGTAGAAGAGGAATCTTAAAAGGCTACGGGAGTAAACACTGAAAGAAAATCCTCACCTGTGTTAGGCCTAGCAAGTCATGAGCTGAGCAAATATATATAGCTTTGAAATCCAAACAAAGCCTCGGATGGAAGAATCACCACACCTGGGAAACAGGAGTTGGAAAACGATGATGATGATGACAGTAAACGTAGTACAGTTGGAGTTAAGGACTGCAGAGCCTTGACAAAATGACGGCAACGCAACTAAAGAGACTTTGTGTGTTGGGATGTGCGAGATATTTATCCATTGCAATAGTGCAGCGTCCATTCCGAAGGAATTATGGAAAAGAACCACCGTGGAAACAGAGCATTTTGCTTTATTATCGACAATTTAAGGAGAATGGTTGCCTCTGTAAACAGAAAGTGTGCCAGACGTAGCCGTGGAGAGAGTGGTGAATAGTTTCGAACGCAGTCCAGAAACATCATCGCAAGACACGAATTTAAAATACAGCTGCCAGGTGCAAGGAAGATTTTGCGTCGGCGGTTGCGTTTAGAAACCGTACCATCTACAGCTCGTGCAACAATTAAAACCGGAAAATTATGGCTGGCGCCTTCAAATTTTTTATCCTAATGCTTGAAGCAATTGGGTCTTAAAGATGAACATTTCGTCTCCAAGCTGGAAGCGAAAAACCTGGTAGCTTACATGCAAACGTTAATCACCTGAATGTGAGAATGTGGTATACAGACAACCCCCATGAAATTGTGGCGCATGAACGGGATTCGGCAACATTAATGCGCTATGTGTCGTTTCACAGACCAGGCGGTACCGACTATTTTCCTTCTGTATGAAAACTGTGACGGGTACCTCTTACCTTGATGCGTCATACGACGAACTTTCGTATCGCTGGATTGGGAGTAGTGGTGAAAGTAATATGACTCTGTCCCCTAGCCCCCCTCACCGCCCCCCCTCCCATACGGCCACAAGGTCACCTGACTTAACAACTTGTGACTTTTTTCATTGCGAGTACATTATCAACAGTGTTAACGTGTACTGCCAAGAATACTGAGACAGCTAAGAGACCGCGTAAAAGCTGCTGCGATGAGCCGTGGCAAGATGTTGCTACATAAGGTATGGAACGAAATTTTCCTAGCGCTTGGATGTGTACCGTGTGACCAGTGGAGCAACGACCAGTGGATCATTCGTAGAACATACACACATCAAAAAAAGTTTTGCTTCACATCGGTTCGGAGAGCTGCGGAACCTGTACAGAAAATTCGAATAGAGATCAATATAAACATAATTTCCGCCCTTTTTATTACTCATGTTCTACCGTTATACAGCAAGACCTTCGGAGATGGTGGTCCCTTTTGCTGTACACACCTGCACCTTTAATACCCAGTAGCACGTCCTCTTGCATTGACGCATGCCTGTATTCGTCGAGGCATACTATCCACAAGTTCATCAAGGCACTGTTGGTCCACATTGTCCCACTCCTCAACGCAATTCGGCTTAGATCCCTCAGAGTGGGTGGTGGGTCACGTCGTCCATAACGACCTTTTTCAATCTGTTCCAGGCCTGTTCGATAGGGTTCGTGTTTGGAAAGCATGCTGTCCACTCTAGTCGAGCGATGTCGTTATCTTGAAGGAAGTCATTCACAATATCTGCACCATGGGGGCGCGAACTGTCGTCCTTGAAGATGAATGCCTCACCAATATGCTTCCGATATGGTTGTAGTATCGGTCGGAGGATGGCATTCACGTATCGTACAGCCGTTACGGCGCCTTCCAGGACCACCAGCGGCGTACATCGGCCCCACACAATGCCACCCCAAAACAACAGAGAAGCTCCACCTTGTTGCATTCGCTGTGTCCAGGGCGTTCAGCCTGACTGGGCTGCCTCCAAACACGTCTCCGATGATTGTGTGGTTCAAGGCATATGCGACGCTCATCGGGCAAGAGAACGTGAGCGGTCCATTCGGCAGGTTGTTGGGCCCATCTGTACAAAGCTGCATGGTGTCGTGGTCGCCAAGACGGACCTCGCTACGGACGTCTTGCAGCCTATTGAGCATAGCCTGAGTCGTAACAGTACGTCCTGTGGCTGCACGAAAAGCATTATTTAACATAATCTGTAGCTAACGGTCATCTACTGCAGTAGTTGCCCTTTGGTGGCCTGAGTGAGGTATGTCATCGACAGTTCCTGTCTCTCTGTATCTCCTCCATGTCCGAACAACAACACTTTGGTTCACTCCGACACTTTTGTTGAGAGCCCTTCCTGGCACAAAGTAACAATGCGGACGAGATCGAACCGCGGTATTGACCGTCTATGCATTGTTGAACTACAGACAACACGAGCCGCGTACCTGCTTCCTGGTGAAATGACTGGATCGGCCGTCGGACACCTTCCGTCTAATAGTAGCTGCTCGTGCATGGTTGTTTACATCTTTGGACGGATTTAGTGATATCTCTGAACTGTGAAAGGGGCTGAGTCTGTGATACAATATCCACAGTCAACGTCCATCTTCAGCAGTTCTGGGAACCGGGGTGATGCAAAACTTTTTTTTTATGTGTGTATATAGAGTACAAAATGCAAACTCGGTGAGTTTCTGGCTCTATTCACGCATCACTCGAATCTGTACCTGTGAATGGATGAAAAGCACTAATGTTTTATTATAGCTGTGTAGTATTATTCTGTTGTTGTTGTTGTGGTCTTCAGTCCTGAGACTGGTTTGATGCAGCTCTCCATGCTACTCTATCCTGTGCAAGCTTCTTCATCTCCCAGTACTTACTGCAACCTACATCCTTCTGAATCTGCTTAGTGTATTCATCTCTTGGTCTCCCTCTACGATTTTTACCCTCCACGCTGCCCTCCAATGCTAAATTTGTGATTCCTTGATGCCTCAAAACATGTCCTATCAACCGATCCCTTCTTCTACTCAAGTTGTGCCACAAACTTATCTTCTCTCCAATCCTATTCAATACCTCCACATTAGTTACGTGATCTACCCATCTAATCTTCAGCATTCTTCTGTAGCACCACATTTCGAAAGCTTATATTCTCTTCTTGTCTAAACTATTTATCGTCCATGTTTCACTTCCATACATGGCTACACTCCATACAAATACTTTCAGAAACGATTTCCTGACACTTAAATCTATACTCGATGTTAACAAATTTCTCTTCTTCAGAAACGCTCTCCTTCCCATTGCCAGTCTTCATATTATATCCTCTCTACTTCGACCATCATCAGTTATTTTACTCCCTAAATAGTAAGACTCCTTTACTACTTTAAGTGTCTCATTTCCTAATCTAATTCCTTCAGCATCACCCGATTTAATTTGACTACATTCCATTATCCTCGTTTTGCTTTTGTTGATGTTCATCTTATATCCTCCTTTCAAGACACTGTCCATTCCGTTCAACAGCTCTTCCAAGTCCTTTGCTGTCTCTGTCAGAATTACAATGTCATCGGCGAACCTCAAAGTTTTTACTTCTTGTCCATGAATTTTAATACCTACTCCGAATTTTTCTTTTGTTTCCTTTACTGCCTGCTCTATATACAGATTGAATAACATCGGGGGGAGGCTACAACCCTGTCTCACTCCTTTCCCAACCACTGCTTCCCTTTCATGCCCATCGACTCTTATAACTGCCATTTGGTTTCTGTACAAATTGTAAATGGCCTTTCGCTCCCTGTATTTTACCCCTGCCACCTTCAGAATTTGAAAGAGAGTATTCCAGTCAACATTGTCAAAAGCTTTCTCTAAGTCTACAAATGCTAGAAACGTAGGTTTGCCTTTTCTTAATCTTTCTTCTAAGATAAGTCGTAAGGTTAGTATTGCCTCACGTGTTCCAACATTTCTACGGAATCCAAACTGATGTTCCCCGAGGTCCGCTTCTACCAGTTTTTCCAATCGTCTGTAAAGAATTCGCGTTAGTATTTTGCAGCTGTGACTTATTACACTGATAGTTCGGTAATTTTCACATCTGTCAACACCTGCTTTCTTTGGGATTGGAATTATTATATTCTTCTTGAAGTCTGAATGTATTTCGCCTGTCTCATATATCTTGCTCACCAGATGGTAGAGTTTTGTCATGACTGGCTCTCCCAAGGCCATCAGTAGTTCTAATGGAATGTTGTCTACTCCCGGGGCCTTGTTTCGACTCAGGTCTTTCAGTGCTCTGTCAAACTCTTCACGCAGTATCTTATCTCCCATTTCGTCTTCATCTACATCCTCTTCCATTCCCATAATATTGTCCTCAAGTACATTGCCCTTGTATAAACCCTCTATATACTCCTTCCACCTTTCTGCCTTCCCTCCTTTGCTTAGAACTGGGTTGCCATCTGAGTTCTTGATATTCATACAAGTGGTTCTCTTCTCTCCAAAGGTCTCTTTAATTTTCCTGTAGGCTGTATCTATCTTACCCCTCGTGAGACAAGCCTCTACATCCTTATATTTGTCCTCTAGCCATCCCTGCTTAGCCATTTTACACTCCCAGTCGATCTCATTTTTGAGACGTTTGTATTCTTTTATGCCTGCTTCATTTACTGCATTTTTATATTTTCTCTTTTCATCAATCAAATTCAATATTTCTTCTGTTACCCAAGGATTTCTATTAGCCCTCGTCTTTTTACCTACTTGATCCTCTGCTGCCTTCACTACTTCATCCCTCAGAGCTACCCATTCTTCTTCTACTGTATTTCTTTCCCCCATTCCTGTCAATTGTTCCCTTATGCTCTCCCTGAAACTCTATACAACCTCTGGTTCCTTCAGTTTATCCAGGTCCCATCTCCTTAAATTCCCACCTTTTTGCAGTTTCTTCAGTTTCAATCTGCAGTTCATAACCAATAGATTGTGGTCAGAATCCACATCTGCCCCTGGAAATGTCTTACAATTTAAAACCTGGTTCCTAAATCTCTGTCTTACCATTATATAATCTATCTGATACCTTTTAGTATCTCCAGGATTCTTCCAGGTATACAACCTTCTTTTATGATTCTTGAACCAAGTGTTAGTTATGATTAAGTTATGCTCTGTGCAAAATTCTACAAGGCGGCTTCCTCTTTCATTTCTTCCTCCCAATCCATATTCACCTACTATGTTTCCTTCTCTCCCTTTTCCTACTGACGAATTCCAGTCACCCATGACTATTAAATTTTCGTCTCCCTTCACTACCTGAATAATTTCTTTTATCTCGTCATACATTTCATCTATTTCTTCATCATCTGCAGAGCTAGTTGGCATATAAACTTGTACTACTGTAGTAGGCATGGGCTTTGTGTCTATCTTGGCCACAATAATGCGTTCACTATGCTGTTTGTAGTAGCTAACCCGTACTCCTATTTTTTTATTCATTATTGAACCTACTCCTGCATTACCCCTATTTGATTTTGTATTTATAACCCTGTAATCATCAGACCAAAAGTCTTGTTCCTCCTGCCACCGAACTTCACTAATTCCCACTATATCTAACTTTAACCTATCCATTTCCCTTTTTAAATTTTCTAACCTACCTGCCCGATTAATGGATCTGACATTCCAAGCTCCGATCCGTAGAACGCCAGTTTTCTTTCTCCTGATAACGACGTCCTCTTGAGTAGTCCCCGCCCGGAGATCCGAATGGGGGACAATTTTACCTCCGGAATATTTTACCCAAGAGGACGCCATCATCATTTAATCATACAGTAAATCAGCATGTCCTCGGGAAAAATTACGGCTGTAGTCTCCCCTTGCTTTCAGCCGTTCGCAGTACCAGCACAGCAAGGCCGTTTTGGTTAATGTTACAAGGCCAGATCAGTCAATCATCCAGACTGTTGCCCCTGCAACTACTGAAAAGGCTGCAGCCCCTCTTCAGGAACCACATGTTTGTCTGGCCTCTCAACAGATACCCCTCCGTTGTGGTTGCACCTACGGTACGCCCATCTGTATCGCTGAGGCACGCAAGCCTCCTCACCAACGGCAAGGACCATGGTTCAAGGGGGGGAGTATTATTCTATAACAACAAAAAACGTATATTGATAAATTAATACGCTAAGTAGGCAAGGCAATATTTGTTGACATTTGTAAAGAAACAAATAGACACTGAAAACTCAAATAGTAGTGTAAGAGCAACCGTAGACAAAGTGTGTCACATTACCTGCGAGTGGATGTCAGCTATTAAAAGAGTGGAATTACGGTGTAATTTACAAGATAAGGCGTTCGCCTTCGAAAGTGAGTAGTGCTGGCACGGTAGCACGACGTGTTCAGTCAGAGAGCTGGCTCCAAAGAAATGAGTGAAGTAATCAATGATGAACTTGAAGGGTTGTCATGTGAAGTCCGCCTGGACCAAATGATGAGGAAAAAGATGTACGTTTGTCAGTGGGAGGAATCTGAATTGTTATATTAATATTACAAAAGACCGTAGTTTTTTGCCTTGATGTAAGGACTGAAATAGGTTTTTCTTAGACTCGTGAGGCCAACTGAGGAACTACTCGACCGAACAGTAGCAGTTCAAACGTCAGGAAACCCGACAACGATGAGGAGGCCGGTATGCTGACAACATTTCCCTCCATAGCGCATCCGAGGAAGTCATTGGCAGAGAATGACACGGTGGATCATTACCTTTACGGGATTAGATACATTCGACGATTAAATCAAGACTGTGGACTCACAAATTGTCTCAGAGGTATTTTCCCGTCTGTATTATTGTTCTGTGACTGTACAGACAACATGTAGCTAGGAAAATATCCGAAGGAAGCAAAGCTGCGACATTTTACTATTCTTCTTAGGCCTGTTTGAGACTATACTAGCCGGCCGGGGTTGTCGAGCGGTTCTAGGCGCTTCAGTCTGGTACCGCGTGACCGCCACGGTCGCTGGTTCGAATCCTGCCTCGGGCTTTGATGTTTGTGATGTCCTTAGGTTAGTTACGTTTAAGTAGTTCTAAGTTCTAGGGGACTGATGACCTCAGATTTTAAGTCCCATAGTGCTCAGAGCCATTTGAGACTATACTAATGGTGGTTCAAAGATTGAACTTCCACAGCCAGAAGCTTTTCAGCACGCTGCGCCAACTGCGTTTTAGGGCAATGAAGGAAACGCTTTATGTTTCTCACTACACTCTGATTACAATTACTTTGTGACTGATATGTCAAGATGTCAGCGAGTCGAATGGCAAGGGTCACACGCCAGCCAACCGTAGTTCCTTTTCACTATGTTGTCTGTTGTGTGGGATGCAGTGCCATGTGAAGCGTGGTTGGCTGCACATCGGCAACTGTGCCAAGTTCCACTGCAGTCTCTCAATCACAAACTAATTTTCATGAATATAGAAAAATATAATTGGTGTTGATGACTGGCAAATATAGCCTTTTATTGCTTTTGTTCTCTGTCCTATTTGAGGTTGTGTTCCACTGGGGCAACAAAAACGAAGTTTTTGGAGAGGCCACTACATTTACCGTTCGGAATATGGTGCTAGGGCTCTGTAAAAGATGTTCAGGTTGTATTTCCCTTCCTTCCCACCGTCAACTACTAAATATCACAATCACCTACAGCATATACAGGGAGGTCCTTTGATAGTGACCGGGCCAAATGTCTCACGAAATAAGCACCAAACGAAAAACTACAAAGAACGAAAGTCGTCTAGCTTGAATGGTAAAACCAGATGGCGCTAAGGTTGGCCCGCTAGATGTCGCTACCATAGGTCAAACTGATATCAACTGCGATTTTTTAAATAGGAACCCCCATTTTTTGTTACATATTGGTTTAGTACGTAAAGAAATATGAATGTTTTAGTTCGACCACTTTTTTCACTTTGTGATAGATGACGCTGTAATAGTCACAAACGGGTAAGTACGTGGTATCATGTAACATTCCGCCAGTGCGGACGGTATTTGTTTCATGATACATTACCCGTGTTAAAATGGACCGTTTACCAATTGCGGAAAAGGTCTATATCGTGTTGGTGTATGGCTATTGTGATCAAAACGCCCAACGGGCGTGTGCTATGTATGCTGCTCGGTATCCTGGACGACATCATCCAAGAGTCCGGACCGTTCGCCGGATAGTTACGTTATTTAAGGAAACAGGAACTGTTCAGCCACATGTGAAACGTCAACCACGACCTGCAACAAATGATGTTTCCCAAGTAGGTGTTTTAGCTGCTGTCGCGGCTAATCCGCACATCAGTAGCAGACAAATTGCGCGAGAATGGGGAATCTCAAAAACGTCGGTGTTGAGAATGCTACATCAACATCGACTGCACCAGTACCATAATTCTGTGCACCAAGAATGGCATGGCGACGACTTTGAACGTCGTGTACAGTTCTGCCACAAATTACGCGACCATGACAGATTTTTTGCACGTGTTCTATTTAGCAACGAAGCGTCATTCATCAACAGCGGTAACGTAAACTGGCATAATACGCACTGTTGGGCAACGGAAAATCCACGATGGCTGCGACGAGTGGAACATCAGCGACCTTGGTGGGTTAATTTATGGTGCGGCATTATGGGAGGAAGGATAATTGGCCCACATGGATGGCAATCTAAATTGTGCAATTTATGCTGATTTCCTACGTAATGTTCTACCGATGTTACTACAAGATGTTTCACTGCATGACAGAATGGCGATGTACTTCCAACATGATGGATGTCCGGCACATAGCTCGCGTGCGGTTGAAGCGGTATTGAATAGCATATTTCATGACAGGTGGATTGGTCATCGAAGTACCGTACCATGGGCCGCACGTTCACCGGATCTGACGTCCCCGGATTTCTTTCTGTGGGGAACGTTGAAGGATATTTGCTGTCGTGATCCACCGACAACGCCTGAAAACATGCGTCAGCGCACTGTCAATGCATTTCGAACATTACGGAAGGCGAACTACTCGCTGTTGAGAGGAATGTCGTTACACGTATTGCCAAATGCATTGAGTTTGACTGACATCAATTTGAGCATTTATTGCATTAATGTGGTATTTACAGGTAATCACGCTGTAACGGCATGCGTTTTCAGTAATGATAAATTCACAAAGGTACATTATCAGATTGGAACAACCGAAATAAAATGTTCAAACGTACCTACGTTCTGTATTTCAATTTAAAAAACCAGTTACCAACTGTTCGTCTAAAATTGTGAGCCATATGTTTGTGACTATGACAGTGCCATCTATCACAAAGCGAAAAAAGTGGACCAACCAAAACATTCATATTTCTTTACTTACTACACGAATATGTAATAAAAATGGGAGTTCCTATTAAAAAAAACGTAGTTGATATTCGTTTGACCTATGGCAGCGCCATCTAGCGGGCCAATCATAGCGCCATCTGGTTTCCCCCTTCAAGCTAGATGAGTTTCGTTCTTTGTAGTTTTTTCGTTTGATGCTTATTTCGTGAGATATTTGGCCCGGTCACTGTCAATGGACCGTCCTGTATATATCTCGCAACGACACATGTCGCAGGTTTTTAGCATAATGTAGTGTACTACAAACGACGCGTTTTGGAGAGATCTGTAATGCGATTTGCCACTTTAGCTGCGTGTTTTCGTAATGCGCAAATATGACTAGGAACATCTAGAGGGTTGGATTCCCTCCTTCAAAGGCACAAGATTCCAGAGCCTGGGCTACCCTCAGGGTGTAATCTAAGTCTTCGAAGCGCTAGTTGCTGTTGCTGTTACGTTTGGTGTCTGTCTGTCTACCTGCCTGCCTGCCTGCTCGCCGTCCATCGTCGTCGCCGCCGCCTGCTGTCCGTCCGCCGCCGCCGCCGCCGCCTGCTGTCCGTCCGTCCGTCGCCGTTCGTCCACCATGAGAACTCCCACCTCCACTGTGATCTTCACCTCTCCCTCTTCCACAGTCACTTCCTGAAGTGCCGCCCATGGCCTTCCTCGTTACACCTCACCTCACCTTCCCCCACTTACCAATTTCCCTATCTCCTCCCCCGCTGTGTGCCTCCACCTCTACACCCTTCCTCCAGCCTCCACACCCTCAACACCTCCCACTACTAGCCCCGCCCTCACATACGCCTCTGTTGCCGCCTCTGCTGCCACCCCTCAGGTGATCGGCTTCTCCTCTCTCTCCCACCCTGTCACTCCATCATCTGCATCCCCCGCACGCGTCATGTCATGCCGAGCGACCGTCGCCACCTCTGAACTGGCTGTTTCTCCTGGCACCTCCACTGCACCACAGGGATCTGCCACCCGCCACCTCCCTCTCCTCCCCACCCCTCTCCCCTCCTTCCAGCCTCCAGTCTCCAAAAGCGCGTCATAACCGACTCTGCTCCCACCACTTCCCACAAAAAGTCGACACCACCTTCCCCTTCACCTGTCATCTCCATAGACACCACCCCTCCTACAGCCACCCATGCCCCAGCTCCCGCCCTCCACACCTTTGTCCTGTCTAATCCTGATCCTAAGTTCCTTGATGCCCATACACTCACCATGGAGATACGAAATTATTTACCTGGTGCTCCCATCTCCCAACTCATTCCCCGCATGGACTCAGTCCTTATCAAGTCCCCGTCCACATCCTTTCACACGAACCATCTCCGTAAAATCCCACAAGTTATGTTTGGCCCCCATCCATCTCTTACACCCTTCCTTTCCTCGTCCACTCCTCATCATCCCCAGCCTCCGCATCGTTCCTCCCCCCGCCCCCACCCACCTAAACCGTTGTGATCACCAAGCTCAGCCCGGTGACCACAGAGGATGAGGTGTTGGCAGAACTAAACTCCCACCCATACCTGGAAATCTGCTCAGCCCGCCGTATCCACAATGCCTCTGGTCCCACCTACCTCATGCGGGTCTTCTCTGAGTCTGCCCCCTCCATTGACCATCTCCTCACCGAGGGTGCCCTTATTTGCCACTGTCGCCACCCTGTTGAATCATCCAAATCACCTCCCCAATCCTACCACCGCCAGTCGTGCCTGATGTACAATGACCACTTGACCCACAACTGCAATAACCCCCCCACACCTGTCCCCATTGCAAGGCTTCCCACCTTCTTAAAAACTGCCCCAACCTCACTGCTCCTCCTTCTTGTAACACCTGCAATTGCCCCCATCCCACCTACTCCCACAAATGTAAAGCCAAACCCCCTCCAGCCACCCCTGGGCTTACAGTCCTTGTCCATCCCATTGATCCTCCTGTCCACCCCAACAAATCCCTCCGTCCATCCCTCATGGCTGAGGACATCATTCAGTTCCTAATCATTGTACTCCAAAACATTCACCCTTTGCAGTGGTCCCACACCTTCCAACAAATCTCCCTTGCCACTCGCTCTGCTTTCCACCTGAAAACCTTCGCCATTTACTCCCACAACCAAGCGCACTTCAACTTCACGTGCCTCGACACCCTACTTTAAGCCTCTTCCCTTCCCTCTCTTCCCCCCTTCTCTTCCCGCCAGGTCGCGGCATGAGTATCGTATTCTCTTCCAGAACATTGGCTCCTTCAGCTCCAACAAATACTTACTCATGCACACCCTCTCCCGCCATCAGGCCGAGAACGAAACCTTTCTCCATCCTCACCATTCTATCAGCACCTCTCCTTATATCCTCCACCGCACTGACGCTCCTGGTCCTCGTGCACAGGGTGGAGTCACGATTAGCCACCTTATGCATATCCCCGTCTGGCAACAACCTCTCCTCAATGACCCCACAGAACACCTTATCCTCAGCATCTTCTTCCGCTCCCTCACCATTACCTGTGCCACCCGTTCCTCTTCCTTATGACTTCATCTCGCACATTGATCGCACCTTCTCCACCTATGTCATTGCCACCGACCTCAACATTCATAGCCGCAGTCCTGCCGCCTTTCAGCGGTAGCATCAGTTCCTCTCCATGATTCAAGGTGATCTTGTTCCCCTTCCTCAGCACACCCGACCTGAAAGTGACACCACTCCAGATGTTGTCACTGCCTCTGGCAACCTCCTTGGGCATATCGCCATCGCCATCCTTGACCCAACAGGTAGCGATCACCTCCCCGTCCTTCTTACCATAACGTGAGCTGACCGACCTCCTCCAGCTCCCCACCCTGCACCCCCTCCCAAGGTCGTCCATGACTACCGCGGTGCCAACTGGGATGCCTACCGGTAATCCATCACTACCCAGGTCGAAAGCTACCCTCTTACCTGTCGCCACCCTGACGACATCATCCACGCTTTGTCCTTCCTTCAGAAGGTGATTACTGACGCTGTGGAGGCCGATGTTCCTACTAAAAACGTCCACTCCCCTCCCCTCCACGGGCTGTCCTCCTACATGAATCCCGCTGCCTCTATGGCTCCTTCCTGCGTGCTCGTGACAGGGATACATTTTAACGCCACCAGCAAATACAACGACACGTACAGAACATTATTACAGAAACGAAACGCCGAGACTGGCTCCAGACCTGGACACAACTCAACACCACCCTCCCTATCAATTCCTCCAAGTACTGGTCTGCCTTCCATCGCCTTACTGCTTCCCATTCCACTCCCCACTGCCCCCTTCTCCATAACGATCGCCCCCTTCCTGACAACCTCAGTAAGGCCAACGACTTCACTTCTCACCTTTCTGACGTCTTCTCCATCCGAGATGATCCCCACTTGGATTATTCTCTTTTCCCCACTGTCATGGAATGCGCCGATACCTTTGTCGCTCCACTTGGTCCTCGTCTCCAGTACTTGGGGCAGTTGCCGCCCCTCCGACATCATCACTCCCTTCACAGCACAAGACAGTAAACTTATCCTGAGGTCCAAATGCAACACAGCCCCTGGTCACGACTGTGTCACCTACCATTACCTCAGAGAAAGCCCGTAATTCATCCTGAATGACCTCGCCCATCTCTATAACGTCATCCTCTCTACCAGCTTCTACCCTGACCTGTGAAAGACTTCTTGCGTCCTCTTATTCCTCAAACCCAACAAAGCCCCTTCTGCCGCTACTTCTTATCGTCCCATCTGCCTCAACTCCATCTTCAGTAAGGTCTCTAAATCCATCATCTCCTGCCGTATCCATCAGCACCTTAATCAACACCACCTCCTCCCCCATACCCAGTGTGGCTTCCCACCCTCCTTCTCCTCTGAAGAACAACTCCTTAACCTCACTTACCCTCTCTCCCTCCAGCTCAACTCCTGTCGCTCCGCCATATTTGTTTCCCTTGACCTCCAAAATGCCTATGACAGTGTATGGCATCCCAGTCTCTTCTCTAAACTCAAAACCTACACCCTGACTATCAATTTTGTCCTTCTGGTCACTTCCTTCCTCTTGCGCTGTCCTTCCTATGTCACCCTCCACAACATCAACTCCTGTATCTTTTATCCCACTGCTGGCGTCCCCCAGGGCTCTGTCTTCTCCCCTTTCCTTTATCTCTTGCATACCGCTGATATGTCCAAGCCACCCCCACCTGTCCACCTTATGCAGTATGCTGATGACACCGCCTTCCTGGTTCTCTATCCTACCCTTAAATGTTCCCAATGCACCCTCCAAACCCACCTTAATCAGTTCACCACCTGGTGTAACCAGTGGTTCCTCCATCTGAGCCCCTCCAAAACCCAGGCAATCATCATAGGCTGCATCACCTGCTCCTATTGTCTCCATGATTTCTACCTCACCCTTTATGGTCATCCCATCCAGCCCAACCCCACCCTGAGATACCTTGACCTCACCCTCGACTGTCATCTCACCTGGACTCCTCACCTCCAGACCATCCAACAGAAAGCCCATTCCCACCTCCACCTCCTGAAACTCCTGTCTGGTCAGACATGGGAATTGCATCCTTCTACCATCCTCCACACCTACAAATCCCTCATCCATCCTATCCTCTCTTCTGACAGCATTGCGTGGATCTCTGCACCCACCCGCTTTTACAAGGCCCTCCAAATTCTCGAATGCCATGCGCTCCGCCTTGCCTTCCATATCCGCCTTCCTTCCCCCACATGGCTCCTGTATGAACTCATCCGCTTCCCCCACCTCCTCCTGTTCCTCCAACATCTCTGCATCCTTTACATTGTCCGCAGGCTTGATCCCCTCCCCCCCACCCTCTGGTTTCCTCCTTCTTCTCCACCCCCTGCCCATTGCTGCGCCTCTATCGCTGTATCCCTCTCTCTCTCCACCTCCACACCCTCCATCTCCTTCATCAGGGCAATTTCCCGCGCCACCCCTACCGGTTGATGAACTTCGCCATGACATATTCCCTTCCTTCCAACTATATAGCCTGGCCTTGTTCCCCTCCCCCCCCCCCTCCCCAGGGCCCCCTTTTTCCTCTCTCCTCCTTCTCCCAGAGAGGATTTTCTTCCTTCCGCCCCCCTGAGACCCTGCAGCCCATCCTTGCCTCTTTCCTTCCCATATCCCTTCCTACCTGTCCCTCTTCAGATCGCCCCCCGCCCATCTCCCCCTCCCTTTTCCTTCCTTCCCTTCTTCCGCTCTCCCTCATCTCCTTGCGCCTGACAGATCCTCCATTTTGATCATCGTCAGTGTGTTGTGTTCAGTGCTGTTTCTCCCGTGCATCGAGAGGTGTCATTTTAATTGTGTGCTGGCCTTGTACTTAGTGTTACTGTCAGTGTTTGCTATGTGCTACGCCATCCGTCGATACTTTTCTGCTCCGGTCATACTGTGCCTTGTGTTCTTTTAACTGTCCCAGTGTGTGGTTTTTTGTGTGCACTTCTTTTGTATGGTTTTTATGTCCATTTTACAGTCGCCCCTTTTTTTTGCCCATTGTCTTCCATGATGTTCCCCCTTTTTTATATCTATGTTCACCATGGTTTCTCCTTAATATATTTTGAAATGTCTTCTATTGTTTGTTCTATGTCTTTCGGCTGAAGAGCAGTGCATATGCTGCGGCCAGCCCGCCGCGATGGGGAACTGAAATACAATAAAGGAAAAAAAAGTATAACTATGAAATGTATTGGATACTACAAATTAACTTCATAAACTCATAGATCAACATGACGGACTCTCCGTCTGCTTGATGCACTCTACGAATCTCAGAATTAGTAATGTCATTAGTCAGAGTTCCATGCAAAGTTCGATCTCTGACTGTGGACAAATATTCGATCATTGCATCTAAAATAAAATAACACTTAAATTTGTTTGTTGTATTTCACTACAACAGTACAAAACACATGCACTGATCAAATACTTTTAAAAGTCAGTCGGACACTTGAGTATGATGACAAAGGTCATGAGATACCTCCTAAAATCGTGTCGCACCTCCTTTTCCCCGGCGTATTGCTGCAACTCGATGTGCTTTGGACTCAAAAAGTCATTGGAAGTTCCCTGCAAAGTTGCATCTATAGCAGCCCATAATTGCGTAAGTGTTGGTGGTACACGATTTTGTGCACAAACCTCCCTCTCGATTGTTTCCCATAATAGGACGCGTGTCTGGCGATTTGGGTGGTCAGATCATTGGCTCGAGTTGTCCAGAATGTTTTCCAAATCAATTACCAAAAATTGTGGCCCGGTGACAGTGTGCATTGTCATTCTTGAAAATTTAATTTTTGTTTGGCTCCTAATGGTCTCCAAGTAGCCGAACACCACTGCATTATGGAGCCACCACCAGCTTGCACAGAGGCTTGTTGACAACCTGGCTCGATGGCATCGTGGGCTCTGCGCTACACTCGAACGCTACCTTCAGCTCTTACCAACTAAAATCTGGACTCATACGACCAGGTCACGGTTTTTCAGTCGTCTAGGGTTCAACAAAAAGAAAAAAAGAACCTTTATGAGCCCAGGAGAAACGCTACAGGCGATGTCGTGCTCTCAGCTAAAGCACTCTCGTGGGTCGCCCATGAACGCCAAATTTCGTAGCACTATCCTAATAGATACGTTCGTCGTACGTCCCACATTCATTTCTGCGGTTATTTCACCGACTCTTGCTTGTCTGTTGGGTAAGTCTACCATAAGTCCCGTATAAAGGGGGACAGTCCCCTTTTCTGTACCAGGTACTCAGCGTCCCCACAACTTTTATCGAGAGGCACTAACGTCCCGTATATAAAAAGTTCACAAATATATTTTATACCATGAATTAATAATGCTAATTTATATTTAAGTTACGCATAATTCTTATAAAATGTTCGGATCTGTGTTTTTGAAAAGTCGTCTAACGTTACCCTATTTTATAGGTTATCGCTTTTTTTGTGTTTCTTAGGTTTCTGTGGAAGTACCTGTATGCTTATACACAGCATTACAATGGTCAACAATCGCCTTCCCCCATTCTACCCCTTCCACGTCCCCTATATCCCGATTGCACCATACCATTTTAATACTTACAGTCAGACAGCAACAGTACACGACTTAGCTAAGAAGTACAACTATTGTTTAGCGAAGGTTTAAATTTAAACACATGTTCTGTATCTTTATTTGAATATCGAAGATTCTTATATATTTCTTGTGCAGTCTTGTGTGGACTTCAGCTCAGTGGTAACTGTTGAGTGTTGAATGCTTTAAGAAGTGCGTATGCTCTTGTTCATTTTGGGGAATAATCATTTAAGTATTGTATTCACATTGAGTAATCAGAGAATCTTTCTCTTTCCTATTGCGATGCCACATTTCTTCAAATTATGCCTCAACGCAAGTGCATGTTTTCATCTGAACTCAAGTAAGAGCGTCCTTTTCTGGAAAGTACCAAAATAAGCCACTCACATAGCCAACTTGATAGCGTTTCTGTGACGCCAGCCTTAAGTCACGAAATTTTGCACATACAGATTGGCGACGGTTCTTTTTCGACCACGAGGCGTAAAATTGTGCAGTCAGTCTCCAAAGGCTAGGGAACATAGTATGGGAGTGATACTGAAAGTTGAACGTCTCATATTTCCACGAACCGGAATGTCATGAGATGGGCGGTTTGCGAAAGAAAGGTTCCTCAAAATACTTCAGCGCCAGAGTGGTGGTTACATTCTGCAAAAGCCCTCATGAGTCACTCCAGTGAGAAGATGTACAACCGCTCGGTGGGCTTCTAATGCCATGTCCTCCGAGACTTATTCCGTCCGGACGTATCGGTCGTCGATAATCACGAGGACGTACAGAGGGTAAAGGCCACGATAACGGCGTTAACACGTAATAAATAGAAGGGTGCCAGTTTGGCGAGCGATCAGCCTTTCGTACATCAGGTTATCGAGGTGCTTGTAAATGCCAACATACTCTCTGAATCCTGGGCGAAGTACGACGGGTGGACTTGGTGAACGTTTATATTATGTGTGGAGTAAACTGCACTGCGACATAAACGGAAGTTGTGTTTCTACATCTGAAACCTTATGTCTATTCAAATTTCGTGTCAGTCGCATAAGAGAAGCAATGATAGCAACACTGTGAGGATGCAAATCAGGTTTGCTTGAAATATACGCTGTAGCTGCCATGAGTGTTAGTTGCCTTTGAGATCGTACTTGGTGAGTTGTTGTTAGTCAAGAATGCCTTTAAGCAGCAAAAAAAAAAAAGATAATATATGAAGTGATCGTATGGCATTGTTGGCCGGGAGACCCCATGCGGGGTTGTTTGGCCTCCGTATTGCAAGTGCTTTTTTTTTTTTGCTGACGCCACTTCGGCGACTTGCGAGTCAATGATTATGAAAGACACACAACACCCAGTTATCTAGAGGCAGAGAAAAGTCCTTGACCTGCCGGGAATCGAACCCGGGACCCCGCGCGCCGGAAGCGAGAACGCTACCGCAAGACCACGGGCTGCGGACAGTAGACACCATTATCAGCACCTCTCTGAGTTTGAACGAGGTCATGTAGTAGGGTTACGAGGAGCTCGATGTTCCCTCTGCGATATTGCAGAAAGTCTTGGTAGCCACTGTACATGACTACTGGTAGCGGTGGTCACGAGAATGTACTATCCCTAGAAGACTGAGCTCCAGACATTTCTAGCGAGAGAGAAGACCATCGCATTTAGCGTACGGGTCTGGCGCATCGTACTGCATCTGCGGCACAAACATGAGCAACAGCTGGCACCACACTGACACATCGAACTGTTACAAATCGGTTACTTTGACGACAGCTCCGTGCCAGAGACCCTGTAGCGTTCATTCCACTGACCCCAGGTCATCGTCATTTGCGACATAAGTGCTGTCAAGCAAGAGCTAATTGGAAGGCTAGGTGGAGGTCTGTTGTGTGTTCTAATGAAAGCTGGTTCTGCCTCGGTGCCAGTGATGGACATGTATTGGTTATAAGGATGACAGTTGAGTATCTGCAACCATCCTCTCTGGGTGCTAGACACACTAGACTCATGGTGTGAAGTGATATTTCGTATGATAGCAGAAGGACTGTCGTGATCATTCCACGAATCCTGCCTGCAAATTTGTACGTCTGTCTGGTGATTTGACCTGTTGAGCAGCCATTCATGGAAAGCATTCCAGGAGCTACTTTCCAACAGCATGACACTCGCCCACATATCTCTGTTGTAACCCAACGTGCTTTACAGTGTGTCGACATGTTGCATCGGCCTACTCGAACACCAGATCTATCTCCAGTCTAACACAAAAAGGACTTCATCGGACAACAACTCAACTGTCATTCAGAGACAGCATTGCCGTCCCTATACTGATCAACTAAATGCAACAGACGTGGGACTCCACCTGACAAACTGACATCCGGCACCTGTACAACACAATGGATGCTCTTTTGTCAGCTAGCATTCAACATTTTGGTAGCTGCCTCTTTTACTAATGCACCATCATTTCGCATTTGCAGTCGCTAATCTCGCACTTATTTAACCTATAATCTTCCCATGTTAATTACTTAATTAAGTTACATAGACAAAAGTATTCCCGAAATTACGTTACACTACATTAATTATGTTTATGGCGTTGTGATTTTTTCCACCCGTGTATATGACACGACTACTCCAGCTGTAACGTCCCCTTATAAAAATTATGAATGACTGTGCTGATTAACTTCTACGTTATTTAATACAAAGACAGCTGAGTAAAACACAACGTACTCAGACAGTTCTCTCTTTACTTATTCTGATCATCACTAAACTGCACACAATATTTTTTTTAGCGATACGCAATCTGACTTTCAATAATCTCTACAAAAGAATAGCCCTGACTAACAATAAGCTACACCTTTCACGAATCACTTACCTCACAAAAACCCTCGTTACTCGAACTACTGGAATACAGCGAGCGCCAGTACTGCCAGCTAAATAAAAGATTCTAACTACTGAAGGCACAAACTACGGATAGGCATAGTTAGCAAATGAAAGATTTTGGTAGAGAACAAACAATGTATTTACCTTAATAGTGTTCAAAAGTCAGCACATATCAATTCATGGCATCCATCTTTACAAATTTCCACCGGCCGAAGTGGCCGAGCGGTTCTAGGCGCTACAGTCCGGAACCGCGCGACCGCTACGGTCGCAGGTTCGAGTCCTGCCTCGGGCATGGATGTGTGTGATGTCCTTAGGTTAGTTAGGTTTAAGTAGTTCTAAGTTCTAGGGGACTCATGACCACAGCAGTTATGTCCCAAAGTGCTCAGAGCCATTTGAACCATTTACAAATTTCCTTTTTCTGACGGACACACGTCCAGATCGTCCGCTTATAGCAACCTCTCAAAACTCTGGCATCTCTCTGTCCACATCCTCCACTGCTGGCGGCTCACCTCCAACTGCCCAACGCTACGCGCTGTTCACATCCAGCTGCCTAACACTACACAAGCAAATATTCCAACAATGAGTCCAACCAGCCACAGACTGCACACAGCACGGTCAGTGATATTTGTACGGAGCGCTACGTGGCGTTACCAACACAAAAACCTAAACAGTCTACTTACCCACACCCCCAACATAGCAGTCAGATTACTAGCATGCTTCGGCCAATTTGTCAAGCACGGCAACATTTTTATGGTCAAAGATCCTAAGTTGTCACTTCCATCCGCAGTTAGCGGACTAAATTGCACCGATATACAAACGAAGTCGAGATGTCCGTATAAAGTGAGAAGAAATGCGCTACATGGTGCCGCCGCCTTTTTATTGAACCAATGCTGGCTAGCCTTCAAGCGCTGATGGACATTCACGACTTACCGAATGATCTCCAACATCTCAAATATTTTATGACTGAATACAGCGGCATCAGTATGGCGATGCCCAAGACGCAGCCAACCACATTCCGAGCAGTCTGCAAATATAGTATCATGGTGCGCACCAAAGACGATATAGAAGTTGAATGCCCTTAAGTCTATTGAAAATAAAATGGAAAAATGGCAATCACCCACATTAGCCAAGGAGCGAGATGGCGTTGAGGTATCATGTGGTCAATAGGAAACCCTCCACGAGTTCCTGATTGCATGCGACGCACTTGGCCGCCGCTACACGTTGTTAAGCCTGTCGCGTGTATGATAGTGAAGAACGTAAGTTTGTGTGCGCAACAGCACAAGAAATATGAAAACCGGTTAGAAACCACTCATCATTTCTACAACGTACATGCCGGACACCATAGGCATTAATAGTCTATTATTCTCGGAAGATGACCTTTACCGTATTCCGAAGGGAAACGTCGTCAGTTGAGTATCTCCAATACGGAACGTAGTGGTGAAAACGTTTGGCAATATCTCAAAACACAGGACTATCCATTTAAAAGAACCCGACATTACGGGATTACACACACAAACATTCCCATAAAAGTACATCTACGTCTTCATCTACATGGATACTCTGCAAATCACATTAAGTGCCTGGCAGTGTGTTCACCGAACCACCTTCACAATAATTCTCCATTATTCCAATCTCGTACAGCACGTGGAAGAAACGAAGCTTTTTGTGCAAACTTTGATTTCCCTTATTTTATTATGGCGATAATTTCTCTGTGTAGGTCGACGTCAACGAAATATATACGCTTTCCATGGAGAAAGTTTGTGATTGAAATTTCGTGAGAAGATTCCTTTACAAAGAAGAACGCCTTTGTTTTAATGATGTTCACCCAAAATTTTCTATCATTTCAGTGACACTCTCTACCCTATTTCGCGATAGTACAAAACGTGCTGCTGTTCTTTGAACTTTCTCGATGAACTCCGTCAGTGCTGTCTGGTAAGGATCCCACACCGCACAGCAGCATTCTAAAAGAGGTCGGACAAACGTAGTGTAGGCAGCCTCTTCAGTAGATCTGTTACGTTTTCTAAGTGTCCTGCCAAGAAAACGGAGTCTTTAGTAATTATGGATCCTCCAGCGAACTGGAGAGCGTAAGGTTACAGAAGAAGACTGAGGGAAGGATTGCAAGGCGAATGACAGAGCAAAACGACGGAAACACACCGGTGTGAAGACAATGCTGCCTGAGAAGAAGAAACTTAAAGTTTCGCCGGCCGTCAGTAGGAAATTACGATCACACACCAGAAAAAGATCAGTCAGTGGCGATAAGGCACGAACGTATCAAAGACGGTGGAGAGAGGCGAATCGGATAATTCCGTTCAGGAGGTAGCAGTGTTCGATATATCCTTCCCCTCAGGTTTCAATTAGATTACACTGAACTACACATTTTTATCTACTACATGTCATATTCGTTCGCCCTTACCACTGAAAAAAGAGGACTAAATCATAAAAACAATCCAAAGAAGGCAAAAATGTGGCCAGTGCATCTGATTCTCGTGTGAAGCACCCAGATTCAATTCCCGGTACTGGTAGAGATATTTCTTTGTGGGAGGAACAACATGAAGAGCAATCATCTTCGTGAGGTCAATTGAGGAGTTACTTCAATGAGAGACAGCGACTCCAAAGTCTGGAAAGTCGACAATGGCTGGGATAGCAGTGTGGTGCCTCAAGCCCGTCCATACCGCATCTGCATCAAGCCGCACGCGGAGGATAAACCGAAGGCCGGTCTACTTCGAGAGCCTAAGCGCTAAGAGGTTATTGTTAAGTGTGTAATTAATATGTGCTGAGATTGTTAACGGAGTGATTATCACATTATTTTAGTTATTAAGTTATGCATACAAATCAAGTGAAGCAACTGGTAAAGCGCGACAGTGTGCACGGTCAAAGGAAATAGTTTCATTGTGTGCTGTTTGCGTCAAATCAGCAAATAAATAATTGTACGAATATTATCTATATTAATTTCCACCCAAAATTAAAATAACAATAATAACAGCTAGTAACTTCGAAAATCACACGTCCTTATCTGATAGTTGTCTTACTATTTCATTGTTCTTTCGATATTGCGTGCTTTATTGAGTTACACTGGTCTGAAATACTAGACAATAGGCTATTTCCCGAGGCACGTACTCATTATCTACGTTTTTGTTGTAGATATAATGACAAAAGATAAATCAATGTTACCTCAAAACTCGAAGTACATCAGTCTGTTGTTTCAGTTTGTGCATGTACGAGCTGATACTGTGTGGGCTGCAGTTTGGGGACCACTACAGATGCAGGCACTACATAGGTTATTTGGTGAATTTAGGATTCTCCTGTACCTGTGTAATATATTTGGTTTTGCTCCAATTTCTATTAACAGAGAGAACATGCGAGTAGTGGTGTCTAGGAAGACCAAGTTTTACAATTTATCTGTTGTATTTGTGTTCTTACTCTGTTCTATTTATGACATAATACATAGACTCACAGACGTCATCTGGTCACCAGACCGTTTTGCAATGTACTGTTTCTCATTTAGTGTTGTTTTTAATACAAGTTCATGTTTGATATCCATTCTTCGTAGCTGCACTTTGAAACAACAAGATGTTGACGCTTTTTGCGGAAACGTTATTTCGATAGAAACATTCATGTATCAGAGAGCACGCACAGAGAACTGGGATTTGAAATCTCTTCACAAATGGACAACAGTCCCATTGGCTGTATACTGCATCCTTACATACAGTTTCTTTCTTTGGCTTATTCGAAACTCATTAGTTTTAGTGTCATCAATGCGTGTTCTTTTCATCATTCCTTGGCGAATTTAGTAGTCCTGCAGTTTATTATTTTCAACATGGTGGTGGGAAGATGGCTTGGACAACTAAATACATGTTTACTGCAGTGCTTCAGTATTCGTACTGAGGATGACCTTAATGCCAGTAATGCAGAGGCACTACTATCTTCTTCAGTAAAGGAAGATTCGCAACGAGGTACCGATCTCGTTATCAAGGAAGTCCATCTACATGAAATCTCAACACTTCCTGCAGTTGAAACACCTTCAGTCAGACCAAAGCAGAATACGTCAAGTCATGTCGAAACGCTATTGACGCAGAACAGTTGCAAGTTTCTGAGAAAAGTACGTACAATGTACTACCTCCTCTACCAAGTTTTAACAGCTGTAAACAGTGCTTATGGTGTACAAAATCTGTGTGCAATAACCAGCTTTGTAATATGTCTTGTCGTGAACATTTACGCAATTACTGTCAACCTGCTCAGTTTAAGCAATGGTCTGCTAGGATATCCGAGAGTACACACTATAGTTATAATTTCAATATGGGCTGGCCTGATGGTTTGGCGTATCGTCGGCATATCCTGCAGTAGCGAGGTGGTTATTTGGGAGGCCAGCCGAACACAGCGCTTAGTCACCCAATTTCTGATGCTATCGCTGCCTGCTAGCAGTGGTGTTCAGGAAGAGCTGCAGCTACACTCCTGGAAATGGAAAACAGAACACATTGACACCGGTGTGTCAGACCCACCATACTTGCTCCGGACACAGCGAGAGGGCTGTACAAGCAATGATCACACGCACGGCACAGCGGACACACCAGGAACCGCGGTCTTGGCCGTCGAATGGCGCTAGCTGCGCAGCATTTGTGCACCGCCGCCGTCAGTGTCAGCCAGTTTGCCTTGGCATACAGAGCTCCATCGCAGTCTTTAACACTGGTAACATGCCGCGACAGCGTGGACGTGAACCGTATGTGCAGTTGACGGACTTTGAGCGAGGGCGTATAGTGGGCATGCGGGAGGCCAGGTGGACGTACCGCCGAATTGCTCAACACGTGGGGCGTGAGGTCTCCACAGTACATCGATGTTGTCGCCAGTGGTCGGCGGAAGGTGCACGTGCCCGTCGACCTGGGACCGGACCGCAGCGACGCACGGATGCACGCCAAGACCGTAGGATCCTACGCAGTGCCGTGGGGGACCGCACCGCCACTTCCCAGCAAATTAGGGACACTGTTGCTCCTGGGGTATCGGCGAGGACCATTCGCAACCGTCTCCATGAAGCTGGGCTACGGTCCCGCACACCGTTAGGCCGTCTTTCGCTCACGCCCCAACATCGTGCAGCCCGCCTCCAGTGGTGTCGCGACCGGCGTGAATGGAGGGACGAATGGAGACGTGTCGTCTACAGCGATGAGAGTCGCTTCTGCCTTGGTGCCAATGATGGTCGTATGCGTGTTTGGCGCCGTGCAGGTGAGCGCCACAATCAGGACTGCATACGACCGAGGCACACAGGGCCAACACCCGGCATCATGGTGTGGGGAGCGATCTCCTACACTGGCCGTACACCACTGGTGGTCGTCGAGGGGACACTGAATAGTGCACGGTACATCCAAACCGTCATCGAACCCATCGTTCTACCATTCCTAGACCGGCAAGGGAACTTGCTGTTCCAACAGGACAATGCACGTCCGCATGTATCCCGTGCCACCCAACGTGCTCTAGAAGGTGTAAGTCAACTACCCTGGCCAGCAAGATCTCCGGATCTGTCCCCCATTGAGCATGTTTGGGACTGGATGAAGCGTCGTGTCACGCGGTCTGCACGTCCAGCACGAACGCTGGTCCAACTGAGGCGCCAGGTGGAAATGGCATGGCAAGCCGTTCCACAGGACTACATCCAGCATCTCTACGATCGTCTCCATGGGAGAATAGCAGCCTGCATTGCTGCGAAAGGTGGATATACACTGTACTAGTGCCGACATTGTGCATGCTCTGTTGCCTGTGTCTATGTGCCTGTGGTTCTGTCAGTGTGATCATGTGATGTATCTGACCCCAGGAATGTGTCAATAAAGTTTCCCCTTCCTGGGACAATGAATTCACGGTGTTCTTATTTCAATTTCCAGGAGTGTATTTGGGGAACAGCTGGAACGCAGTCCACTCCACTACAGCGCTGCTGGGTTTTTCTCGTTGGATCTGTCGTTGCTGCAGAGCATCGTCGGTGCTGTGACGACCTATCTTGTCATTCTCATTCAATTCTCCGTTTCCGGTACAAATAAGCAGTTAGTATAGCAAGGAATGCCTTTCATTGAAAGAATAGTTTGTCAGTATTTTTTCAACTATATTTCTTATTGTAATGCATGTATTATTTCTGAATTCAAAATCACCCTTTATAATGCAAATCTTGTACTGAGAAATGTACTGTTGTTTCCTTTAGATTGATGTAAATGGAGATATAAGGAGATAAGAAGGATATCAATAAATAAAGATTTATTTTCAACGTATATGATTGTTACTTTGAGTAGCATGTGCCTGCACTCTTTCATTTGCTGACGGCAATTTTCTTCCTACCAGAATTTTCAAGTATGAGTATGAATGAGAAGCTTTTTGCATTCCTTCTTCCATATATTTTCCACATTAAACAATGCCCAGTCCTAGTAATTAAAAAGCAAAGTCTTTTACGGAGACTTGAGACGAGCGAAGATTACAATAAACTTTCAAGTTTACTTAGCTTTACATGCTGAGATAGCTCCAGTTCTTCTTGTCTAGGGGTCTGATTCTTGAATCTAAAAATCTAACCCAGATCCTCACAGTTGATCTGAACTAATTAAATTGGAAGATTGTTGTAGAATTTTTTTACGTAAATATATTTTCCACTACTTTCTCTCTATTTAGCATACCATACAGTATTTTGATTTTTCACATGAACAAAGCCGAAACTACGTTGTTCACACTATTATACAAAAATAGGTCAGATCACATCAGATGCGAGCTAATGGTTCTTACAATCTGTGGAAATAAGAATATTCCAAAGGATTTACAATTTTTCTTACCAATATATTTCTAATAGTTTCCATTACATTATTAATTTGGATTATTATTTCATCAGTTAATCCAGAAATAAACGTAGTATTTGTTGAATTTTCAGCAGTAACAGAGGTTCTGCCTTTATTTTGTGGCACAGCACCGTCACCCACAAAATTCAAATTTATACTCTGATGTGGTACTGTAACTGCTCCAAACAACGATAGAAAAAATTATTTACTTTAAACTGAAACATAGTGCACGATTAAATTATACAGTTTTACAATAATGTAAGTTATATTGTTGTAATTTTGATGTTTGTAAGGTAAACAAGGTAAGTAATATGAAATTCTAATGAGTTTTATTTTTGTGTAGCAGTATGGGTCATTGGGACGGTCTCTGTCTGTGTGGCTGGTTCACTGCACCATGTGAACCTTAAAAATAGGGATGTGATTAGCTTTAATTAGTCATTTAGAGTGAGCTGTGTATTTCGGGGTAAATATTTGTTTACATCAACAGACATCGTTTTCTTCCTTTCTTGTCTATATGTGGCAATTCTTTGTGGAATTGGTATCTGTGTCCTTCCGTCAGCACATTTTTGGCAAATGTGGAGTCAGCCTTATGTAATCTCCAGCTGCGTTTGCGTTCAGTCAGCCTATTTGCTGTAACCCTGCCTGTTTGAGAAATGTACATTTTATTCCAGTGACTGTAACTAATTTTATAATCGCCACTCTTATTTAATAAATCTGTTTGCCCTTGCTGTTGAATGAGATATGAGCTAAAGTGCTTCTTACATAAAGTGAATGACCTGATGATGCTTATGTTCTTTTCTACCTTAGATTTTGTAGAACCGTTAGATGAAAAGTTGTAAGCAGAGTCGAGGAGAAACTTAGCTCTTAATGTATACCGAAATTAATAATGTGGGAAGTGTTAATTAAGTATTCGAGCTGGTGTAAAGACATTTGGATTTAACTAATCTATCAATTGCTTGTGGATACTCGACAAAGCTCACTGAAATATTGTAAAGACAGATGTAACAATATCCTTCGCAGAATTTGGTGCTTTCAGTCTTCTACGTTGTAAATCGTAATGATAGAATCATCTTTTGTATTGAATGGATAACTTTTTCAGATATGGATAATAGTCGGTAGTAACAGCAATCTCTGCGTTCATTAAATTTCCTTTTATCCAGGAAATGTCTGTAACTAATGTCAGAAATCATCAAGCGAATTGGATCACCATCAGGAATATATTAACAACAGTAACGTGCATTACTATCTTGTATAAGATGTGAACTTATAACCAAAGACAAGATAACCTGAGATTTAACTCTAGCATGGATGACATCGAAATATGCCGACCACGTTTCTAGGATTCAACATGGAACTTGCTTTAAGTGATTTATTGCAGCCATGTATTTCCAAAATCCTAACAGCTCACCAGTAGTTAGATCGGGTGTAATACAAGTAGAAGCGAACAACGAAAGAAGGTTACTAATCAGACAGCAAATAACTAACATATCTGGATAATAACAAAACAGTGTTTTCGGATCCTCATAAGAAAAATAGACAGCTCAAGGATGTCAGGACAAAAAATGTTGGAATTCAAAACATAACAACTCTCAGCAATATGTGCCTCAAATTTTGCAGAGAATCCCAAAATGTGGTAAGTTTTAACCATCGCTGAAGTTTGCGTGAATAATTCATAAATTCTAGTGTGAAGCTATCCCACATACTTTCCAGAACCAAAAAAGATCTACATGCTAAAAACACAGGATAACTAACATCAACAAAGAGCAGTATTTACATTGCATCATACTAATCTTCAAACGTAGTAGAACAACAGAGTACTGTTGGAAGTGGTTGTATTCCATGTTTTCTGTTACTAGAACGTAATAACACTTCCAATGTCTATAGAGGAAGATAATAGTTCACACGAAGGCTGGTTATTAAAATTAACCATTGTCCTGTTTCAAATATAAATGGCAAATAACGTTGTAACAGCTGTAGAGAATGTTGAAAAATTATGGAAGAGAGCTATGGAAGAGATACATAATATTCAATGAACATTAATTCACATATCTGTCAGCGAATTACATATGTAAAAATAAGTTTTGTTAAGAGAAACAGATATATTACTTTAATAAACTTCATAAATGTTACACATACAACCCACTTGGGTATTATAAAGTAATTTTTCTACAAAATTTAGACATAGTTATTCTGAATTTAGAGGAGCATCAAATACTTTGTGGCAGGACTAAATACACTAGCTTACTATGATTTTCATAGATAATATTCAGTTAAATGAGTATTTGAGTGTAAAGTAAATTTGCAGCATTTCGGATAGTCAAATTTTAAAAAATTGTAACCGAAGTCACAAAATGAGACCATCATCTTACGTTATCTGAAGTGTATGTAAGAAGAGATAGAGACAAAAAGAACATTGGAAGAGAATAGAAAATTTACTACAACTCTAGTCGCCAATTGCGGTCTGCTCATTTTATTTTAGCAGCAATAAAATTAGAAGTTTCACTTTGTTTATGACTGTATGAATTAGAAAATGCTTTATGAAATTTCTGTCTCTATTTTCTCATCATTTATTTTTAATTTTAGATTTTGTAATACTGACTTAAAATCATATGCTGTTCCCTATGATGCTCTTGTGGTCTCAGTCTGAAGACTGGTTTTGTGCAGCTCCCATGCTACTGTATTCTGTGCAAGCCTCTACATCTCCAAAGTCTCCAAACAACTACTTCAAATTACATCCTTCTGAATCAACATACTGAATTAATTTCTTCGTCTACTTCTACAATTTTTACACCCCTCCCCCACACACTTTGATCCAATATTAAATTGTTGATCCCTTGATGTCTGAGAATATGTCCTATCAATCAATCGCTCCTTATACTCACATTGTGTCACAATTCTGTTTTCTCCCCAGTTATATTCAGTACCTCTTTTTTAACTATGCAAATTACAGAATTACAGACGTAATCTTCGGCCCTCTTCTGTAGCACCATTTCAAAAGCTTCTATCCTCTTCTTGTGAAAACTGGTTATTATCCATGTTTCCTTCCCACGCATGGCTGTACTCCACACAAATACTTTCAGAGAAGACTTCCAAACTGTAAAATTTATTTTAAAATGTTAACAATTTCTTTTCCCTCAGAAACGGTTCTCTTGCCCTAGCCAATCCAGGCTTTGTCCTCTCAGCTTCGCCATCATCAGTTATTCTGCTGCCCAGATAACAAAACTCATCTACTACTTTAACTGTCTCGTTTCCTAATCTAATTCCATTAGCATCACCTGATTTACATTACAGTATCACTATTTTGGTTTTGCTTGTGCTCATCTCATCTCTTCGTTTCAAGACAATGTCTGTTCTGTTGAACTATTCTTCCAAGTCCTTTGCTGTCTCTGATAAAATTACAATGTCACCAAGAAACCTCAGAGTTTTGAATCTTCTCCCCGAATTTAAAGTCCTGCCTCATTTTTTTTTTCTTTCGTTTCCTTTACTGCTACCTCAGTGTACAGATTCAGTAACATTGGCGATAGGCCTCAACCCTGCCACACTCCCTCCTTAACCACTGCTTCCCTTTCGTGCACTGCAACGGTTATAATTGCAGTCTTGTTACTGTATGTGTTGTAAATAGCCCTCGCTCCCTGTAGTTTAGTCATGCTACCTTCAAAATTTCGAAGACAGTGTTCCAGTCATTTTTATCAAAAGCTCTCTTTACGTGTACAAATTCTATGAATCTCGATTTGCCTTTCCTTAACTCATATTCTTAGAGAAATCGTAGGGTCATTATTGACTCGCGTATTCCTACATATCTCCGGAATGAAACTGATCTTGCCCGAGGTCGGCTTTTACCACTTTTTCCATTCTTCAATTCGAATTCGTGTTAGTATTTTGCAGCCATGACTTAAGAAACTGATAGTTCGGCAATTTTCACACGTTTGCACCCGCTTTCTTTGGAATCGGAACTACTACATTCTTCCTAAAATCTGACGGTATTTAGGGTATTTACATTCTGTCCACCAGATGGGAGAGTTTGATCATGGCTGACTCTCCCAATCTAGTCAGCAGTTGTGACCAATTGCCGTCTACTCCGGGAACCTTGTTTTGACTTAGGTCTTTGAGTGTTCTGTCAAATACTTCTCACAGAGTCATATCACCCCTCTCATCTTCATGTACGTCTTCTACCATTTCTATAATATTGCCTTCTAGTTCCTCTTACTTGCATAGACCCTCTATATGCTTGTTCCATTTTTCATCTTTCCCTTCTTTTTTTAGGTCCAGTTTTCCATCTGAACTCTTGATATTCGTACATCTGCTTCTCCTTTCTCCAAACAGCTCGAACATTCTTTAACCAAATGAAGGGATGACTTACACATTTCATAAAAAGATACACTAATTCATCGCAGATTAACGCAAAGCCTATTTTAATACAGTTGAACTCTTCTGATAATGTGATTAAGTTGACTTTTTGTCTGCAATTGGACATATGCTACATACGACCTTGAAACTCTATCGTGCTTCCTACTTCGACATGCTTTCCGCTTAAAGTCGGTTGTGTCTGCAATCCATAGGACATGAGAGAATTTAATGATTCTTATCCCATATAAAGAACGTATTCTGATTCATGTTTGATGACATAAGCTAGTTAACACTATATTATAACAATCATAACACCAGCTAGAGATTTATTTAGCCCTAGTTCCTGCAGTTTCGTTTGTAGTCACCAATGCAAGAAGTATTCAGATGTTGAGATAGAAGTGAGGCGTACTGATAAACCTCCCTCTAACCTTGTCTCCTTTTATTAATGAGTTATATCTCCAAGCACATCCAACAGGCGGTCTTTTTCGTTTAGTATGTAGGTGAGTCTAGAATTTCCTATTTGAAGACTTTTTAACCATAACATTTATGAAAAAGGTCACACTGAATAACGTAGTCTTGTATCACGCCCGCTTCTTGCCACTCGGCCATTTTTATGCGTTAAGAAATTCTTGAACACTTGGGAACGACTTACTTTTTCCAAGCGAAGGTAATACATAATACACTTTTCTGCATATAGCCCATTATTTGTTCAAATAATTCTCGATACCTCTTTTTCAGGTCCAGGTCAGGGTTAGGGTATCAAGCGACACTAGGAAGACATAACGAGACTAGATCGCAAAGAAATTTGCTTAAGGACAACCATATCTAGAAACTGCCCAAATGGAGCATATTAAACCCCCCGGAGAGTATTAAAAGTAAGGACCAAAAGACACGAAATTTGCAACGGATGGTAGATAGTGCACAGGGAGAGAACAGAGAAGTCAGTTCAGGGATGTCAAGTACAAGAGAATGCGACTTTAAATTGACTTAACGGATTGTCGGCAGTGGTGCGTGTCAATTTGACGTAGCTACTACAGATTAACCGTCAGAAGATAGGGCACCTTTCTCAATTAACTGAGTAACTAATTAGTCTGGACAGGACACTACTCAACAGTCCACTGAGCAAATTTTCGTCACTGATCTTACATCTCTTCTGAGATGCAATAGCTTTTGCAATCAGATGTTTCGGAAGCAAACAATAAGTGATTTATGACAATTCAAACGGCTGGATTTTACTTTCTCCCCATCTTTTAAGGAGCCCATGAACTGTAGTCACCATGCTGCAAATATTACCTCGTCTTAAACAGTAAGCATTTTGTAATTAAAAAACTAAGTTAAAACTGAATTTAGTAGCTAATTTTAGTACTATTTTGACTTAGGCCAAAACAATGAAAATCGGTGTAGCTTCCAGGTTCTGCCTCTCTCGCGGTAGCTGACGTGACTGAACCTTAACATGTGCAACAGGGCGAGAAAATACAGCCACAGCTAATTTGAGGGGCTGATGTGATTGAAATGTAATACAAATTGTAAGGACTACCGAATTTGAATAAACAAGGCCAGCTTCAAAACAAATATGAAAAAAGTTGTTCGTATCTATGCCAAATATTTCACCGTTAGGTAAGAAGGTCAATAACATAACTACATACTTCAAACCGAAAAATATGGTAATATAAACAAACGAATAACGAGACTTATCAACGCAGTCTTCTAATATGTTGGGAAAACTCTTGTTATATTAAGATAAAACATACCAAAAATTATCATTACTGGCTACATTTTTGTGGACAAGGCCATAGTACCTGTTCCTAGTAACATTACTTTCAGTCCACTGTAAAAAAAAAAAGCCTCAAATTTCTGAAACCTTTTAAATTAATAAATAAGAATACCAATATATTCGTGAATTAAACATCGTTACTGACCACGCCTCGAAAAAATTTGTGTAGTTCTCAAGAAAGAGCAGCTAACGACAATTTCTTCAAAAGAATCCTTCCACAAGTGCCTTGAACATATTTTCTCTTTCCTATCTACAATTAATGAACAGGGACATACAACCTTGAAAATCTCTTCGGGTTTTCTGCCGGATCCTAAAATCAACTCGATTCCGTATTTCGACGATCCAACTGCTCCCCATCTTCAGCAGAAGCAGCGTTTTTCTGAAAAAGGGGAACAGTTGGATCGCAGAAATATTGAATAGAATTGATTTTAGGATTCGGCTCCAAACCCGAAGATATTTTCAAGACTTATTACGCCAGGAAAGCCTATGAAGTCGCATCAAGGACACACAGAAATTGAGTGCCCTTAACAATTAAACTGTTTCCTTTCACATCCCATGGTTTAAAATTCCTTTAAATGGTAAATGCATGAAACATTGCGGAATGTTAATAGTCACTCGCCAGAACATATCATTCATAAGTATTCAAATTCGGAAAAGAGCGTCTGTGTTTTCACGTATAAAGAATAAAAATTAAAATCCAGAATGATATTTTCACTCTGCAGCGGAGTGTGCGCTGATATGAAACTTCCTGGCAGATTAAAACTGTGTGCCCGACCGAGACTCGAACTCGGAACCTTTACCTTTCGCGGGCAAGTGCTCTACCATCTGAGCTACCGAAGCACGACTCACGCCCGGTCCTCGCAGCTTTACTTCTGCCAGTATCTCGTCTACCTTCCAAACTTTACAGAAGCTCCCCTGCGAACCTTGCAGAACTAGCACTCCTGAAAGAAAGGATACTGCGGAGACATGGCTTAGCCACAGACTGGGGGATGTTTCCAGAATTATATTTTCACTCTGCAGCGGAGTGTGCGCTGATATGGAACTTCCTGGCGGATTAAAACTGTGTGCCCGACCGAGACTCGAACTCGGAACCTTTGCCTTTCGCGGGCAAGTGCTCTACCATCTGAGCTACCGAAGCACGACTCACGCCCGGTCCTCACAGCTTTACTTCTGCCAGTATCTCGTCTCCTACCTTCAAAACTTTACAGAAGCTCTCCTGCGAACCTTGCAGAACTAGCACTCCTGAAAGAAAGGAGACTGCGGAGACAAGGCAAAGGTCCCTACTTCGAGTCTCGGTCGGGCACACAGTTTTAATCTGCCAGGAAGTTTCAGAAATTAAAATTTTCTCTAATATTAAGTGTTGGGGAATGGATTTTGGTGCTAACACCGGCATCATCCACGTGTATGTGGGGTACTCTGAGGAGAGGCAAGGGTTTCGAAAGGATATTTTAGGCTTCGATTTACTGTTGCAGTAGCATCCCACTGACTGAAGTGAAGTCTGCTGGCGAAGAACAGTTGCACTGAGTTTGGCATCACGTGATTTTTAACTTACAGCACAGCGGCCCAAGCAGTTTTATCGTTCCCTTTGATGGTGGGGGAACGATGCACTCCTGTTAATCAGATACCACTCAGTTTAATTCTTTCCTATTATTCACTAACTTTATTGGCCTTCTGTAGAGTCCATCTCCACACCAACTCGTATCTGCCATGACCTTGGTCTTATCACGTTAAATCCACTGCAGATGAATTATTGGTTTGTCCAATCGGGAGTTGACCTCGCGCTTCTATATTCATTCTGACAGTGTTCGTAGATCCTCAGGAGTGAGAAACAACAATGCTTGCCAGCCAATGGGGAGAAACATGAGTATGCAGCAAACTATATAGTTGTGTGCATTTGTACACGAGTACTACAAAAATTTGAGAGTTGCATCTGACTTGCAAATAACCTGATGCAAAATATGTAACTTGTCCATTGAAATGCAATACAATAGTTACATATTTCCGCGTTGTCATATATTGAAGGACATGTATATTTCTACTTGGATTAACAGTCTCTGTTTGCTTGGTAACAGATGACATTATGATTCTAATATCTGGTAAGAAAGATGCGGAATATCCTCAGGGGTGCAAATACACCCGAAGAACGATATGAAACTTATAAGACCTCTGTATGTAAGGTTGTTTAGCATCTGGAGGATGCAATTATAAACAGGCAACTGAAACTTTCTTCACCGTACTGCGTTGCAGGTAGAGAGCTGTAGGACGATCATTATTCTCTAAGCAAACCAGAAGCAGATTGGTATACGAAAATGATACTAGAACTGTCGCCATGAAACACAAACAAAAATGGCGTATCAAAGCTATTAAACATAAAACTAAGCCATTTTCGGTAGATGCTAAAGAACAAACTACCTCGTAGCTCTACTTCATACCATTGAGATAACGCGTTTAAGAATTCTGAGAACTGAATTGCATTTATGTGCATAACTCAACAGGGAGCTAACGTAATTGAGAACTTCTGGAAATGGTGCAGTTATCCCTATCTTTGAAGCAGTGACACATTATGTGATGTTCTAGGCGTTTAAACAAGAAATTCTGAATTTTTCTGTCTGAAGAATAGCGACAAGATAATGTACACTATGAGGAAATACTACAATACCACAGAATATTTAAATCCCGTAGCTACTTCGACAAGCGGACATTTAGATTTACAGAAGAAGTAGATACATTGAATGAGGAACATTTCAGCCTTTGCTAGAGTACAATGCATCGATTATCTTCTGTAATGGGTGTTCCTTCATTTAATTTGTGCTTTGAAGACGACAAACATTAGGGACGCTTGTTATGTCGACAGTATCGTCATTAGTGCTGAAGTACGCTACAATCAGTTTAATATCCTCACTTCTCCATGAAATAAATTCAGAGTGTCTGACGCTGAGCGAAAGCACACGATGATGAATATTAATTGTTTACAGAAGCACGCTTACAAACTTCATTGTAACTTGTTGGAGCAGAAATTTTTTTCGGAGCGTATCTTCTCACAACAGCGATTTAAAGCACAAGAAATAGCAGACAATTTGAACCTCTGACGCACTACCATGAACTTTGAGTCCCTCGAAGGCAATCTAAAATTTATACCATAGTAGTGGCAGTTTACTTAGAATCGACTGGCGAAACCACTTGTTACTGGCGTTGAAGACAAACAAACATTATGAGCAATTACGTACACAATACGATGCATTAAGTAATTAGTCTGCCTTACACTTGCGTCACCTTGTCAGAACACTCAAGACCAAATTCAAAAGCAGGATCGTTAACGAAATCCAACGCTTAGCACTGAAAACTCATTTATTACGAAAACCAACTTAAGCCACACCAGAACTGGAGTCGTGGACGGAGAGTGCTGCTGTTTATAGTAACATCGAATTTTCCGGAATATGAAAGCTTCACAAATATAAGAAATTTCGAGTCCTTTCAGAAATGAATGATAATTACTGGATTACAAATAATTGCACGTGGAAGCCTTTCAGATGTCGACTGCAGTACGGCATCCTGCGGAGGCAGCTTCTACACCGCACAACATTCACCTTAGCTCACGGCAGTATCTTAATTCTCCTGTCTATAAACGGACACGATATTTTCGATATCGTCATCTCAGTGACAAGGATTGAGGTTAATGTAACTAGTATAGCGATTATCATTATACAACAGCAATTCTTTAACAAGATAGCTTCAAGTTGTACAATTGATAGGCATTTGCTAACGTCACACTTGGCACAACTCAAGTCCGAATCTGATAAACGAAGAATACTTATGAATCAAATACAACAATGTAAGAGATTAGATTTGGCTCGAAATAAACATAAGAAGAAAGGGAGATTAATATTCAGGAAGTAAGGGAAATTAATATTCAACCTAACGTTGACAACAATGTCATTAGTAGAGGTCGGCTCTTTAAATTTTTGTAATAGCTATTTTACAAATTTATTTTTTTGTAATTCCCCTTTTTAGGTTTAAACGAACTATTTTACGATTCTTCGAGTCTCTTAATGAAAACACAATGTTCACTAATATTAACGTAACAAATAATATTATAACTCTGACAAAGTAATTCACGCTCTTTGCTAAACACAAGCTTCCATATGTAGTCAACCATGTGCCCACATCCTGTACTTGTACCAACATCACGTATATTCTTGTAGAAGGGAGACATTTTAAATGAAAGTCACTTGCTCAGTACCGTCGGACAAATACAATATTTCACCACTTGTGTTGTTCCAAAGTAGGATGACACATGGGTGACGACATATGGAAGTTCGTGTCTGGCCATGAGTCTCGCTCGGATAAACATATAGCAAGGTAACCACTCGCGATAAGCATGAAATCAGGGTTCGAGTCCCGGTCCAGTCACTATCGTCACTCTAACAGCAGTAGTCACAGCAATACCTGTCACTTTCGACATTCATGCATGTCCAAAAAACATTTGCATAGTAATTTCGAATAACACAGGCACTGCAATATCGTATTTATCTTATGATAACGGGCAAGCGAATTTAAAGTAAAATGCCACCTCAGTAAACGAATATCCATAATGGGTGTACGAATACAGGTTCACAATGTAGGGAGGTTTGTGTCTGCCATCTAGTCACGCTCGGATAGCCAAATGGTAAAGCAAACTCTAGCGATAAGCGGCACGTCCAGGTTCGAGCCGTGTTTCGATGCAAGTTTTCATTCCATTTCACGGCTTATGGTAACATATGTTCTCAACTATGAATATTTTTAATGTATTTCATAAGGCATGTCAACTGGCAGCACGCAATCCAGCGGGGCCAGCTACTGCGCCACACAACATTCACCTTAGCTCACGGCAGTATCTTAAACCTCTTATCTGTTAACAGACACGATGCATACATATCAGAAGGAAATTTGCACAGTAATTTGGAATAGCACAGGCCAAGCAATATCTTACTATGGACACCGGGTAACCCAGTATTACCTAAATATCTCCCCTGTACAGGTATATGCTCAACTGATGTACGAATACAGGTTGTGGACCCATATTTGACAACATACGGAAGTTAGTGTCTGGCCGCCAATCGTGCTCGTATAGCCAAATAGCATCGCAACCGCTCGCGATAAGCGGGAAATCTGGGTTCGAGTCCCGGCCTGGCACAAATATTCACTGTCGTCTTTCCATTCTACAGTTGTCTGTATACGTTATGGCAGATACACTTAATGTATTTCATTATGGCAGCGGTGGTTATGCCTTTGGACATGCATGTATGTCCGAAGGAACTTTGCATCACAATTCGGAAGAGCAGAGGCATTACAATAATGAATTTATCTCATGACATCGCGGAAGTGATTTTCAAGTAAAATATCACACCTGTATAGGAACACACGTAATGGATGTAGGGGTACAGGCTGCGGCGCGTGGCTAATGAAATATGGAGGTTTTTGTCTTGCCGTAAGTCGTGCTCAGACAGCCAAATGTTAAGGCACACACGCACTGATCGGTGAATTCGGATTAGAGTCACAATGTGGCACAATTTTTCATTTTCGTCATTCCATTCTACAGCTGGTGGTTGTCTATATTCGCAGTTGCGTATACATTTGATGAAATTTCCTGGCAGATTAAACCTGTGTGCCGGACCGAGACTCGAACTCGGGGCCTTTCCCTTTCTTGGGCCAGTACACGACTACCTGAGCTACCCTAGCACGACTCACGACCCTTCCTCACAGCTGTACTTTCGCCAGTACCTCGTCTCTTACCTTCCAAACTTCACAGAAGCTTTTCTTTGAAACTTGCAGAAATAGCTCTCCTGGAAGAAAGAATATTGCAGATACATGCTTTGCCACAGCCTGGGGGATATTTACAGAATGAATTTTCCGTCTGCAGTGCAATGTGCGCTGATATGAAACTTCTTGGCTGATTAAAACTGTATGCCGGACCGCGACTCGAACTCGGCACCTTTGCCCGCGAAAGGCAAATTTCATAACAGCTGTAATCTGCGCAGTGACTCCGCCTCTGGAGATGCATGCATCTCCGAATGATCTCGGGATCGTCATTCAGAATAACACAGGCACTACAATATCGTATTTATCTCTAGACACTAGACAAGGCACTCTTAAACAAAGTGTGTCCCCTGTAGGGGAATATACGTGATGGATGTACGAGTAGGCAGCTGATGGTTGTCTATATTCGCAGTCGTGAACTCATTTAATGTATTTCATAATGGCTGTAGTCGCCGTGGTGAATGTTGCTTTGGAAATGCCTTCTTGTCCGAAGGCTCTTTGCATTGGAATTTGAAACAACACCGGAATGATATTACTGCATTTATCTGCCGAGACCGGGCAAGCGACATTCACGTTAAATGTCTCCCCTGCATGGGAATATACGTAACTGAAGTATGATTACAGGCTGCAGCGCACGTCGTGCTCAGATAACCGAATGTTCAGGCAACCACTGGCGATGATCAGGAAATACGGGTTGGAGTCGTGGTCAGCGTCAAATTTTCATTCTAAGAAATGGTTCAAATGGCTGTGAGCACTATGGAGCTTAATATCTGAGGTCATCAGTCCCATATACTACGAACTACTTAAACCTAACTAGCGTGAGGACAGCACACACATCCATTCCCGAGGCAGGATTCGAACCTGCGACCGTAGCAGCAGCGCGGTTCCAGACTGAAACGCCTAGAACCGCTCGGCCACAACGGCCGGCACAAATTTTCACTGTCTTCATTGCATTCTACAACTGATGGTTGTGTATATTCACCACTTAAAATAAATTTAATGTACTTCATAATGGCTGTAGTCTTCGCAGTGGGTGTCCCTTTTGGATACGCATGCATGTTCAAAGGCATTTTGCGTTGTAATGCATAATAACACATGAACTGCAATGTGGCATTTATTTGCTGACACCAGGTGTGCGACAAGCAAGTAAAGTACCTCCCCTGTATGGTAATATACATAATGGCAGTACGAATAAGAGTTGCGGCGCATGGACGCAGTCGCTCGCTTTAAGATGAAAAACTGGGTTCGAGTCCCGGTATGGAACAAGTTTCCATTGTAATCACTCCGTTATACAGCTGATGGTTGGCTGTATGCGAAATTTTGAATGACTGTAGTCCACGCGGTGCCTGGTCATTTGGATGCGTGTCCGAAGAGACTTTGCGCTGCAATACAAAATAACACAGGCACTGTAACATCTCATTGATGTCCCGACACCGGTCAAGTGTCTTTCTAGTAAAATGTCTCCTCTGTACGGGATCACACATAATGGATGTGCGAGTACAGCTGATGGCTGTCTACATTCACAATTGCAAAGTTATATAACGCAGTTAATAACGTCTGTAATCCCCGTGGTACCTGTTCCTTTGGACATGCATGCATGTCCGAAGGAACTTTGTTTTACAATCCCCTGAGCTCAGGAGTAGTAATATGTCAGAACGCCCGAGAGGTATGTTTTGGGAGACAGGGGTGATTCACGCCCAAGCATACAGAGGAACAGAGGCCAGTGTGTCATTGACTGTGTTACATCGCAGGTACACAGCGGGGCTTCTGCTGAACTAGGCTACGGTGCCGCGCACAGTGCGTGGGTCAGCGAAAACATGAATATAGGGATCCGCAGCGTCGGCGTCCGGGCGCTCAACCTTGCAGATGCAGCGCCCTGTTCATGCCTTGGTAAAATGGCCAGCGTATGCGTTAGTTGCGCATGTTGTTCGGAACGTGGCTGACTGTTCGCTCAAGGGCGACTCATAGAAACATGTATAGCGCCGTACTGGAACATCCACCCGCTGTCGTTGCAGTGAACCTTGCAGTATGAACCTTCGAACTATAGGTGCACTGTAGATATGGTGAACAGCTGCCCCAATCGTCATGTCTGGACCCTACATAATAGCTAAACTCCTTTGCAACTGTTTTGTGCACTTGCTGCGTCCTCCCATTGGTCTGCGGATGAAACGGATTTGTACCTCACTACTGTAGACTCAACACGCGACTGCGTTGTTTCATAATATCCGAGGCCAAATTCATGCCTTGGTCCGTATTTATGATCTCAGACGCCCCAAATGTCAATATCTAATTGTTTAATACGCCTGCGCTACGTAGTAGCCCACTGATCTGGCGTCGGTACCACTGCAAAAAATCGAGAAAAATGATCGATGATCGTGAGAACGTACTTAGATCCTGCAGGTGTTTTATTAAATGACCCGAGGACTTCCAACCCCAAACGTAGAATACTGACTGGACGCCTCTGGTAACCTTTGCAGCGGCACTCTCTGATGCGAAATGTCGGCCCTTTGCGCAAATGTCACACAATCCTTAACATACTGCTCCATGTCACGCTTCCTGTTCTTCCCGCAAGACTGATCTCCTACACGTCTGTCCGTCGCACGTTGCCCCCCATGACCTGACAGCATATGGTCGTGAGCTTGCTGCAAAGCTTCCTTCGGAAAACCCACTGGAACCACCACATCGATAACGTTCAGAAGCGAACACTCGCTGGTCCACACTCTGCTGTGTGGCCATACCCACCTCCTTTATAAGTATTGCGATCCTAAAAGCTGAGTCTAAGTCCTCTGGGTCTCCATCCGTTACCCTCCGCGACATTTGAGCAGATATACTAAGCGTTCGTAATTTCTCCCGAAAAAATCGCGCACTGTTCTGCTTCTGGCACATTTGGCACAATCCAGTGGCCCACTCCTGGAATGTATGTGCTTTACTCAATGAATCACGACAGACAACAAACGCTTTGGCATAATCCGCCAACGCTTATTAGCAACATACAGGGTTACTTCATCCGACCACCATGCGATTCCGCAGCGTCCCTAACAACCTTAACTAAATTTTTTACACGTCCATCATTGCCTTGCCGTGTCATATGAAACAGAAGGCACTTACAATCCAGGCTTACTCTCCCGTGACCCTGATAAGTGACTAATCGTGACTCTCTTTTTGAGCGTCTAACTCCAGATTAAGTTCGAAATTTCCGTGCTTCATGCGCTCAAACTGATCTGTTAACTTTTCCACTTGCAAGTTGAAGCAGCAACTGCATCTGCGGTAGTAGCACGTGTGTCCACATTTTGCGTACTCTAGTTCCAACTCAACCCAACAGATTTTTTTCTTAAAGACAAAACACAAATTCCCATTTAACCCTAAGCAAAGGAATGTAATCATAAATTAATTCCTCCGGTTGATCGTCACCCATCCACACTCAGAATAATTACTAGACAGATGAACACTATGCCTACATACAGAACAAACGGCTTCTACAGCTCTGGTACACGGAAACTAATGCCCAGACGTATTGCAAAATAAACACCTCACTGGTACTAAATTATCACGTCCACCATTACTTCTAAAGAAAGATAAGTCCGGGGATTGCTGTGGATTCACAAAAGTAACCTTAAAAATCTTGTACCCTAGCTCACAAATGTCTCCGGCAACAAGAGCGAACTTAAGAAATAATATAAATGAAACTTATACTAACCACACCACATTCTGATCAGCTGGTACCTAGTAGGTCAAGTGCCACTGCCTCACTCACCACATCCCCAAAACCAACTTCCTCACCAAAATGTAGTGTTGGACGTGGAGGAAAACGTTCGAACACAACGTATTATGTTGAAAAGCGAAAAGACCACTTCACGAAACTACCACTTCATCAGTTCGTGCTTGGGTAACTCAGATGGTAGAGCATTTGCCCGCGAAACGCAAATGTCCTGATTTCGAGCCTCGGTCCGACACACAGTTTTAATCTGCCAGGAAGTTTCATATCAGCGCACACTCTGCTGCAGAGTTAAAACCTCATTCTGGATTTTAAAACTGTTTCAGGGGCCTGGTACTTATTTAAGTACTTAACTTGATTTATGTGTAACAGCCTCGTGGCCGATCAGTGAAGTATTGCTGTTTCCTTCGGTTCGTACACATGGGTATCGTTTGAACATCTAAGCTGTATCTTGTCTATATGGGAGCAGAATAATATTGTCTTATGACACCAAAGTGTCGTCATTTGCCTTACGCTCCCTAGTATTGTTAGTAATAGCAAAATTTACAGTGATTCTGTACCTCCTAGTGGTTAGGTTGCTAATGGCCTTTGGTTACCATCATTATATGTACTTGCGTCTAATTTCTTGTCTTTGAGAAGGCCTGGAGCTTACTGTTGCAGTGAAGATGTATGCATTTTAATGTCTTTTATTTAGATTTTCCGAAACTTATATTCAAGTCCTGATGTGGGATAGAACATAGCTGCGATGCTAGTAGCGCGGACAAAGTGCCACATGATGTTTATTTAATCAATTTTAGTAATCTTTTATTTAGATTTTCCGAATCTTATATTCAAGTCCTGATGTGGGATTAGAACATAGCTGCGATGCTAGTAGCGCGGACAAAGTGCCACATGATGTTTATTTCATCAATTTTAGTAATCAACCAAGGCAACGGCCTTGCCGCAGTGGATACACCGGTTCCCGTCAGATCACCGAAGTTAAGCGCTGTCGGGCGTGGTCGGCACTTGGATGGGTGACCATCCTGGTCGCCATGTGCTGTTGCCATTTTTCGGGGTGCACTCAGCCTCGTGATGCTAACTGAGGAGTTACTCGACCGAATAGTGGCGGCTCCGGTCACATAAAACCATCATAACGACCGGGAGAGCGGTGTGCTCACCACACGCCCCTCCTATCCGCATTCTCATCTGAGGATGACACGGCGGTCGGATGGTCCCGATGGGCCACTTGTGGCCTGTAGACGGAGTGCTTTTTTAGTAATCAACCACCATTGTATTTACAGTGGACATGTTCTTCGAGTACCATTTGTAATTTTATGTATAATGCAAATGTGCATATGTGTTGTGATATTGATTAAAAACCTTAACTATTTGTATGAGTTGCCAAGAATTTTGGTAACTTTTAGTTACTTTGAGATAAAATAGTAACTAAAAAAAATATTTGTTTGGGAATGATAAATGACATCACACTGGGACATCCTTCCACGTGTTTTTCTTAAATTAATCGCAATACTTGTTCTGGCTCCCGATTGGTAGGTGTAGAGCATGGTTACGTTCTGTTTGGCTGGGGAGATTAGAGTTGTCTATCCTTTGACGTCATTTGTCGTTCCTTTGAGCTATTGTACCAGTACGTTTTAATTCATTGAGAAACTATATAAATGTTTTTGGTTGTCTTTAGGAGGTCACACCTATTATGGATTCCAGGGGGACCCCTGGGATTTCGCATCTTAAGAGGGAGCATTTACGGTATGAATTAACGCTAGAAGCACCACTTTTTTTCGTTCTAGTGACCAAATTATCCCTGGTATTATCTACAATATTTTAGAAGGCATGCGCCCAGAGAACCGGTCTCGCTTGACGTTTGTACACTGCCCGACTGATTTTGATGAATTTCAGGATTTACTAGAGTCAGTTGAAGCACTGATCTTTTCTGACGAGCAGGGCTGGTCAGATGGAAGTCTACCACCGACGTCTTTTACTCCGCAAGGCAAAAAACCACGATCCGCATCTGACTGGTCCGGTGGCTAGCGTTGTTTCCGTTGTGGTGCGTGTGATCAGCTTGTGCACGAGTGCACTGTTGTGGGAAGCCCCAGGCCTAACAGCTGACACCATGAGGGGGAGACCGAATGTGTCAGGTGAGGTTACCATTTGGTTGTACTCATATTCGTGCTATGCAAAGATCTTCCGTTCGTTATGTTTGTGCCCGTGTTGGAAAGGAATCAGTTTGTGCGTAACTGGACGGTGACAGTTCGGTCTCCTTACTTGATGACTTATTAGTCCGTGGAGTTTCGCCACTTGTGTAAACTGTTGCCCTGGTTGGGGAAGCAGCAGTTTATCCGTTTGCAACTTCTCATGGTCGGACAGATTTCTCGTAGTTAAGGACTTGACGGTCACCTTCTTGCTCGGCTGCGATTTTATTCAGTGGGCTGGACTGGTCCTTGACTTTGCGAGTGGTACCTCAATCTTTAAATTCTCACCAATGGAGAAGATAGCCGTGTGCTCTTGTGTCTTGGTCCGAGCTCCATTAATTCTGTAAGCTGCTAAACTGGGGAGTTTACTGTTGGTTATCTTCAACCAGAACAAGAGAGACAGTGCTTGGACCTATTGTGGGAGTTTTCGGATGTCTTGTCTGGCAAACTGGGTGTTACTAATTTGATTCAATCTAATATTCGTCCAGATCATGCCGTTACAGTTCTAAAGGCCCGTTACTGTCTTTTGCCGCCTATAATGATAATTTTGAGACAATATTATGGGATGGGGTAACTAGGCCTTCCACTTACTGTATACTTCACCCATATCCCTTGTTCAGGGACAGGACGCTAGGCTGGTAGTTTTACAGTTTTCTAAAGAAGAAGATCATTTTGCTATCAGTCCTTTTGCCTGATCTTCACAATTGTTTTATGTTATTTTCTGGGGCTGATCGCTTCAGCGACCCCGACTTTGATCAAGCCTGTTACCAGATTCCCTTGACCGAAAGATCTAAGCATGTCACTGTCTATTGCACGGATTGGAATCTGTATGAGTTTAATAGAGTGCCGTTCGCGTTGCAAACTGTAGCTGTTGTTCTTTCTCGTTTATTTGATCGTGTCTTGAGTGATTTGAAATTTGTGTGTGTTTGCAACTACCTTGATGATGTGGTTCTCTTGTACAGTTACTTTGAAGGAAACCTTTGTCACCTTTATCAGGTGTTGTCCAGACTTCGTTCTGATAGGTTAACAGTTAAGTGTCCAAGATTACCATCCCCAGGCGCCAGACCTCATTTCTGGTTTATCTCGTTTCAGGTGATGGCATTAGGATTGACCAGGACAAACAGCGGACCTGAAGAAATTTCCTCCACCTACGATTATACGGGGGTGGTCAGGTTTATAGCAATGGCTAATTATTTTCGTAAATTCGTTCCCAATTTCGTGCAACTTGCAGCTCCCCTTAATAAGTTGCGGCAGTAAGCAGGAAGCTTTGTGTTGGGAGAAAGTTCTTTTGAGGGTATTATGACCGCCATCACTAATCCTCCAGTGTTGGCTATGGCTGATTTCGACAAGATGTTTATGGCCCAGACGGACGCTTCGAACGCTGGGGTCGCCGCTGCTCTTCTCCAGGGGAATCCGAGCAAAGACGTCCTTTAGCTGTTGTCTCAAGGAGATTGATGGGTCCTAAACCTAGGTATTCGATGTATGAATGTGAGGCCTTAGCCTCCTCGTACTTGTTAACCAAACGGCGAATATCCTTGTACAACGTGAGGTGAGCACGTACCTTCCCAAAGGTTTCGTGAAGGCATAAATGGCCAGACACCAAAGAGTTGTGGAAATAATTGAAGACAGAGGGAACTAACACAAAGGGGAGACAAATCCTTGGCTCATCGAGTTCACCTATTTGTTTAATGGAAATCCCTTGCTTTAACAAATACTTTGCAACGTATTCTCCGGACAACAATTTCTTCCTGGTGGGTGCTCACAACGGATCCTGATCCTGCTTGGTTTTGAGGCTGCGATACTTTGGCTAACACATTGCACACAATATCATGAGGCTTCCCAGCTTCACCTTCGACCCCCGGATCCTTCTCTTCAAACATGAAGTGTATCAGCTTCCTGGTTGTCGGAGTCTTTAATATGGCGTACCTTGAAACAGAAGGCTGATACGTGCATAGCCCACATAACGTTCCGGCAATTCAAGGAAACAAAAGAGGGATGGATTGAATACCTGACTCAGTTCCAAGCACATTGTCAAGTTCATCATGTTCAAAGTACTGTTGACTGCGGGGTCTCCAGTGTTTATGTTAATACAAAAACTATTTCCGACCGCGTCTCCTGAGGATCTCGTCTATGACCGAGTAATCCGTGCATTAACTCAATACATATAGCAATTCCAAGTAGCTGCATTAAGATATCAGTTCTAGGGGAGTGACTAGGAAGTGTATACTTAATTCTGATTGTGACCACTTTTACAGTGCTTTAATGATACATGATGCAATAACTTCGATGTCCCAGATAGTAGAATACGGGAATAGATCTTAAAGTATTCTGATTCATCACTTCCTCAAATACTGAAAATCTTAGAGCAATATGATTCGGTTGCCTTAGCGGCCGATAAGTCTGATCACACCCCGATTTGTCGGGTCGAGCCACCCCTCGTTCGCGTCCGCCCCCAAGCAGCCACAACAACGAGCGCGTACACAGCCGCGCGGACAGCCACGTAGCCATGTAAACAGACCTGCGAATTTAGTGATGTCTTGCCTTAGATCTTTTGCTCACCATAAAAGACAGGATTGCCTATCACGTAACGCAACTTGTTACACGAGTGGGAAGAAAGACCATATCCAAGCAGTTTGTTTTCTCCCAGAGAAAACAGGCTAGTGCACATGCAGTGAACGCTGTGTTTTCGAAACCTACAAAGGTTTCTGACAAAAGTTAGATTAAGGTTGTGCCTCCTCCTTGTTTTAGTGCTGTGCAACGACGTTCTAACAAACAGTTTGTCTCATTACGAATTGCTGGCCGTAGCGCGAACTTTCAGTTAGACACAGATGCTCATAAACTTTGCTTAATCGTGTCTCATACGAACAGTTAGACTCACTACGACTTTCTTAATCTAGCTAGCGCCTCACTGCTTACAAAGGACGTGAAATTCCATTGCTTGGGCAGTGTAGTTTGCCTGCCACATATCAATGTCACCCTAGGATAGTGGCTTTGATTTGTTTGGACTTAAATCCAAGACAATCTAGTTTCGGTACTGATTTTGAACCAGAAGATAGTGCCACTAGCTCGCTTATAGCATTTCCTGAACTATTTCCGAAGGAAGAGGAAAAGCTGAGAACTTTGTAGCGAATGTTACATAGAAAGACAACGCGCAACCTAAGTTTTGTATGGGCCGCCCATTCCAGTTGATTTAAGAGACAAAGGAGCCAGTGAACTGAGAGAATTGCAAGATGATGGTGTAATTGCTCCCATTCAAGCTAGTTAGTGGGTAAGTCTTCTCGTTTTGTTGCTTAACCCTTCTGGTCGCAAGTTCCCATTTGCTGTGCCTATGGCTTCTACTACATCACGTAGCACCATTCAAGCTTTGCCCTCCATATTTTGCCTAGAAGGTTTGCCAGAAGTACTTGTGTTGGGCCACTGACCACAGTCACTTTATGTCATTTCAAAGAGTTTCGTGAATGAAATGGTGTTCGTCATCTAACAAGTGCAGTGTCTCACCCCAGTCCAACATTGACAGAACACTTCGTATGCAGTTGTCAATAACAGATGGCCAAGCTTCACACCACTCACACAGGAACAGGCGTTGCAGCTCTTTCTCACCTTCTATCGCTGCCAACCATTGGACGGACCATCACCGGCGAAACTTTTGCATGGTGGCATCATCTGATGCTGCTTTACTTGTTCCACCCAACGCTGTATTCGGCGCCGCCGATGGTCCGCAAGTATCACTTTGCATCGTGTGATCTTGTTCTTTACGGGGTTTTTGGTCGGCGGCAACACTGGGAGCGAGGTGAGATCCAGAAACGCTCATTTATGTACTTGACTGCAGGTCCCGATTGTTTGCAGCGCCTCCACCAGAACCAAATTCGTTTGTGTCATTTGCCCCGTGATTCTGCTGCTTTTCTTCCCCCAGATTCACGGCCTCTCTGGACAGCGCGGCCTTCGCAGCCACTCGCTGGTGCAACCAGGGCACCCCAGGAGGAGCGGATGAACGATGCACCACCGTCCCCGCCGTCCCTACTTGCTGACCCGATGGAATAGGACTCGTCGTCGCCCTTGCCCTCACCGTCTTTGCCCCAGGACGCGCCCTCAGGCCTGGACGTGTAAGCAGGCAGCAATTTTCCGGAGTATGTTCCTGTTGCCTCCCTTCATGACAACGGTGCGACATTTTTTTTTTTTTTTTTGTGGAGAGATGGGGGGGGGGCTGTAAGGATGTTCTGCCGTAACCTGTCGCCAGCACACCGGTCGGCAAATTTGAAGCGTGGAGAACGCACTCCTATCATGAGGGAGGACAGAGACACACCAACAAGCAATGGAACACGGCGCCAACGCCCTGTCGGCAGCATGTGTTTAGACCGGTCCCCCTGCGGGGAGGGGGGGGAGGGAGGCTCACTCAGTCATCCACTTTGACGTCTGTCTATTCCTTGCAGAGAGGGTGTAATTCGCCACGACAGTACATTGCGACCAGATTATGGACTATAGTGGGACTAGCTTAGTTCATCCAGAATTGTACTTTTCTAGCAGTGAGAAACTTCAGTTTGTAGTGGCAAGAGTGCTGATATTGACATCTCATCAGTCTGCAAGAGGACTATTTCTGATGAGCTTGTGCCACAAAACATGGATTCTATTTACGTTAAGTAAATTTTTCCAGTTCATATAAATAATTAACTGTATTAATCCACGTGCGCATTTGTGTTGGAGAAAGAGGATACCGCCCACCCACAACAACGTCCTCTCCCTTGCTTCCTTGTGGTACAAGACTCTACAATAATACAGCTGTAGATTTTAAATCTAACCAAGATGATCCTGTAGGCGAATATTTTGACCTATACACAATAGGTGAATCTCGTAGTTCTTTTATAAATGTAAAAATAGGTGCACTGGAATAAAATGTTTAATCAATATGGGAAGAGTGGTTACATCTCCTTCACCAACAGCTCCTTGAGAATAGTGGTAGAATTACCAATAATTGAAGGCAGAATTCGATATATTACAAGGAAAAAGAGTGAAGTATTTACAAGGTAAGCTTTTGGATGTCTAGGAGTGATAGAGATCTTCAGTGAAGGCTGATTGTGCTCACTAAAGAGAGTTAAAGTTTAATTTTAGTTGTTAACTGGGTTGAAAAAATGGTTACTGCCGTTGACTTAAAGCGGGAAGTCTTGTTTAAAGGGAATTGAAATGCAGGTGTTCAGTGTGACAAATATGTGGAAAGGAAACCTGAAGAAAAGGGAGCCCACATCAGTTCTTTATTAGTTACCAATTCTACACATAGTTTTAAACAGGACCGAACATAGCCTACACCGCATCTCTGCCTATCTTATTCGTAAGGTTTGCAGAGTCAGCTGAAGTCAGAGATGAACGAAGAAATGATTAGAGGACCATGTTTTATGACGCCCATGGAACACTAGTTAATTATTACTGCACACTCCACTTAAAACGTCAGCAACACATCTTCATCAAATTATTCGTTGTACTAATTGCTAAGAGACTTCCAGTAGACAGAGAACTGCAGAAAAAAGATAGTTTAGGTCAATGAGAGGAGTAGAAGCTATGGAAAACTCTACTGGTTATTAGTAGTAAATCAGGGCACTATCCAAGACTCTTTGCACTTAAATCACCTTGAAAGGTTTATTTGTTGACGTGAGTTGCCTACATGCAGGGGTAGGAAAGTGACCTTGAGCTCATGACGTCTCCAACGCAATTTATGATGAGAAATTTAAAAATTCAAGATGTCAGAACTAGCTCTTTGTTCTCAGCCCTCTCCCCCACTTCTTTACCTACTTCTCTCCAGCCAATCACAACTAGTGTTTTAGGAACTATTAAAATGAATCCACCTATCAAAATCACAGAAATTGCTTTTAGCCCAGTAATGCTACTGGGAAATTCTTAAAAAATCCGAGATGACAGTACTACCGCAGTTGTGCTTGCACCCACCCCTTTTTCATCCTCTTGCTGGCGGATATTATTCGTGCTAGTAGTCCTAAAATAAACACCTAGATAAATAAATAAATAAAAATCAAAACGATGAAATTACTTCAGATGTGGTTTGTAACCCCTTTTCCTTTTCTTTCTCCTGCAATCATAGACTAGTATTTCAGTAAAAATGTAAGCATAGTAGATGTCCTCAAAAGCATCTGCACGACATACATTTAGCGCCATGCATAAAAGTTTCCAAATAATGTGAATCGTTTGTTCGAAAATTACGTTTGCAACATATTCACATCTGAAATATGTCAGCAAAACCATCACACTTGGAAACTGTAACCCATTTCTTATGGAGCATGCTGCTTTATGCTCCTGTTGCTTGCCGTCATCAACAGTTGGTTGCCCTTGTAAACCCTCATTGCAGATTACTGTACCATACATTATGCAAAGCGCATTAGACCTTCATATTATATATTTACAACATCTGAATTGTTCTATATTGTTTGTCAAATGCACAGTGTTAATTCATTGTTTAAAATGTCTACAAATATGTAGCAGGAGTGTAAAAGAGTGCAATGTTTACGTCAAGTATCACAGCGTTATTTTCCACATACACCATTTTACTTACAAATGACAAGCTGTTGGCGTTTCTAGTTAAGCGTAAAATATCGACACTATCCATAAAAGGCAGAAAATACCTCTTGCCTAAAATACTAGCAAATATGCAAACAAACAGGTATTCTGGATTACAGGAAGAGCGTAAACATTAAAAGCGTACTCTTGATGTGAGCCACAATGGACTCTCAAAATAAATATTTCCGCTTTTATAATCTATGGTGTCTACGTACATAATGGGTGCTCAGTTTGATGCTGTGTTGCTGAAAGTATTGTCATCACCTAACGTGAGCATTAGTTAGGACCATAGAAATATGTACCCCCTTTATTTATTGGTATTTTGGAAGGACATTTTACCAGGAAAACATTGGTCAGTTTGAGAATGGACGTAGCCTGTAAATGGTCACTGGCTAAGTAAACATCCATTTTAGTTGTAACTCTGGCTTCCTCTTTTCGCACTACAAATAATATTCGGGATTATATGTCTACTAAGTAGGCTCATTTTTCAGTAACGAGCATTGCATAAAAATAATGGTTGATGGAACATCCTCGTTTATGTAAGTTTAAATAACATACAACTTAATGCGGACTCAGGTAGAGCTTCTTTCCATAAAAAACCGAGGAAAGCGCCACAGTGGTTGGCACAGTAGACTCGCAATACGGAGGACGATGATTCAAACCCGTGTCTGGCCATTACGATTGAGATTTTCCATAGTTTTCCTAAATCGCTTCAGGTCAACGCTGGGCTGGTTCCTTTGAAAGGACGGCTGCTTTCTTCCTCCATCCTTCCTTCATCCAATGGGACTGATGACTTCCCCAGAATCAACCAACCATAAAAATTAGTAGTTTTTTTTATTTTGAGGAAGCCCGGCATTGAATATTTGTTTATTATAGAGTCCCCCAAATTTTCAATACATCTCACATCTCACAGCTATGTTTTTGCATTGGCCGTTCTATAATAAGCATCGCCGTGTTTTCATATAAAGACTGGCATCCTTTCGTCTGTCTCCGTATTTTACTGCTTTATAATTCCATTCTGTTTTAATCTGAGATCATAAAATTTCATTACACTGACTAACAGCGACAGCACTACGAAAGTAAAGGCTCAGGTACACAGAAGCAGTAATTCTTGGAGTATTTCTGTAAGAAAGGGTCATTACAAAAGGCTCTAGCTAAATAAGTTCCACAGGACGTAAGCCAACAAGGAACTGAAGCAGAGAAAATAACAATTCTGTTAACAGACCATTGTCTCACTATCGATTAACCGAGATTACAAAACATCTTTCTGAGAGGCTTTGTTGACGCACCAGTTACATTAGTCACGCTTAACCTAACAAATTAAAGAACGTATTGTCTTCTTTAACATCCTCCTCACGTTCCCAAAATGCGCCAGTAGTTATTCTAACGGAAAACGCATCGCGCAGCTCATAATAGACAAGATGAGCCCGAAGAAAACGATGCACTCGGCGGTGCAATTCCTACTAAAGATTTCCAAAATGCTTGGTATTTCTCCGGTTTCTTTCGAGGATAAAAAAGAGAAACTTATTGTTTCCTTTGGTTGTAAATGTTATTCTGTTCTTATGGCTTCACTGCTTCTAATTCTGACATACTGCAGTGTGACTAGACGACTGTCGCAAGTGTACAGCAGTACGAGTGACCTAGCATTACTCATCGACACTTTCAATCTTCTTCTAGGAGATGTTACTGGTATTTTCTTAATACTAGTCAGCATTACACTAAAGCAGAGACACCTTGATGTATGGTGCATGAATCTACTTTCAGTTGATGTATTTCTATACAAAAATGTTGAGCTGGAATACTTCAAAGTGTCGAAACTTGTGCGAAGAATAATATTCGGAGTGACGCTTATATCACTTACATTGTACGTTGGATTTATGTGGCTATCTAAATTTCATTTACAGTTCGACATACTGATTCCAATATACTTCTGCTATGGTGTAAGGAATACTTTCATAGTGCAGTTTTTCACATTTAACGTGATACTGTACAGAAGGTTTCAGCATATGAATAAACATCTGTTGGACGTCTTTTGCGTTCGTTCAGAGTATGACCTTGACTATACGTTATCACTGTTACTAAAAATAGATATGAGAAATTTTTCAATCTTTGTAGGCAAATTACGTACTAAAGATTCTTGTCATTTATCACGGAGACAGCGATTAAGCAACGAGTCAAAATCAAATATAAGAATACAGGCACTAATGGCGTCAAAATTTAGGGGCTGTGTACCACTGTCTCATTTACAGAAGGTGCACTGCCTCCTTCACGGCATGGCAAGAGGTGTCAGTGGTGCATTTGGCTTGCAGATTGTCTCAGAGGTAACATTTTGCTTCTTGAACATTGTGATGAACACTTATATTATGCTGTCCCACTTCCTCAGGAACGGAGCAGTTCCGTGTGGTGAACCGACGGGAGCGGTTTTACTAGAGTGTCTACCGTGGTCGCTGATGGCAGTTTTGCGGCTGGTCATCATAGCGTGTAGCAGTGAAGCGGTCGTCCGGCAGTCCAACCGCACGCTGGAGCTGGTCAACAAGCTCCTCCTACTACCACCGCAGGGGGACTACGGACGCCACACTGCTCTGCAAAAGTTCGCCAATCAGCTGCGCCTCAGCCCTCTCAGCTACAGTGCCGCGGGGCTCTTCCTCATTGACAGATCGCTGCTAACCGGCTGCGTGGCCACCATCACTACATACCTAGTGATCCTAGTTCAGTTCTCTCTGGAAAAGATCACGATGCAACATAATAACTACGGGTGCTAAGACCACAGATATAGATAGCACATGTTACAAATATGTCTGTACGGACGTGGGTCTCTTTATTCATAGATTGTATGGTGAATATAGACACAGAAGCTCCATACGTATCGTACACTTGGTTCTTCACTAACACCAAGAGTTTACTGATGTCGAGTGTGTTTTATCATTTCACTATAATTATTGTCAAATGCTACATCTGTATGTGTAAATGCAAAATGCTACGTAATATATTAGGTAACTATAATAACATATGATGTATCAAAACATTAAACAAGATTAAGTTTTTAATAATTCTTGTTGGTGTACATACAGCTTGATTTAATGCATTCCAACTCAACAATGGCGAAAGTACTTCGAAAATGTTTACTTGTGTTTCCTTACTGTAGAAAGTGCTTATGAAGTATATAACATTTTACATTAACTATTGTGAAAAATACAACTTTGATTTCCAAAACAACATGAGGGGAGCAGTGGAAGATTTTTTATACACTCCTGGTAATGGAAAAAAGAACACATTGACACCGGTGTGTCAGACCCACCATACTTGCTCCGGACACTGCGAGAGGGCTGTACAAGCAACGATCACACGCACGGCACAGCGGACACACCAGGAACCGCGGTGTTGGCCGTCGAATGGCGCTAGCTGCGCAGCATTTGTGCACCGCCGCCGTCAGTGTCAGCCAGTTTGCCGTGGCATACGGAGCTCCATCGCAGTCTTTAACACTGGTAGCATGCCGCGACTGCGTGGACTGTAGGATCCTACGCAGTGCCGTAGGGGACCGCGCCGCCACTTCCCAGCAAATTAGGGACACTGTTGCTCCTGGGGTATCGGCGAGGACCATTCGCAACCGTCTCCATGAAGCTGGGCTACGGTCCCGCACACCGTTAGGCCGTCTTCCGCTCACGCCCCAACATCGTGCAGCCCGCCTCCAGTGGTGTCGCGACAGGCGTGAATGGAGGGACGAATGGAGACGTGTCGTCTTCAGCGATGAGAGTCGCATCTGCCTTGGTGCCAATGATGGTCTTATGCGTGTTGGGCACCGTGCAGGTGAGCGCCACAATCAGGACTGCATACGACCGAGGCACACAGGGCCAATACCCGGCATCATGGTATGGGGAGCGATCTCCTACACTGGCCGTACACCACTGGTGATCGTCGAGGGGACACTGAATAGTGCACGGTACATCCAAACCGTCATCGAACCCATCGTTCTACCATTCCTAGACCGGCAAGGGAACTTGCTGTTCCAACAGGACAATGCACGTCCGCATGTATCCCGTGCCACCCAACGTGCTCTAGAAGGTGTAAGTCAACTACCCTGGCCAGCAAGATCTCCGGATCTCTCCCCCATTGAGCATGTTTGGGACTGAATGAAGCGTCGTCTAACGCGGTCTGCACGTCCAGCACGAACGCTGGTCCAACTGAGGCGCCAGGTGGAAATGGCATGGCAAGACGTTCCACAGGACTACATCCAGCATCTCTACGATCGTCTCCATGGGAGAATAGCAGCCTGCATTGCTGCGAAAGGTGGATATACACTGTACTAGTGCCGACATTGTGCATGCTCTGTTGCCTGTGTCTATGTGCCTGTGGTTCTGTCAGTGTGATCATGTGATGTATCTGACCCCAGGAATGTGTCAATAAAGTTTCCCCTTCCTGGGACAATGAATTCACGGTGTTCTTATTTCAATTTCCAGGAGTGTATAATGATTAACAAAAACATAATGTTTCTACAAAAATGAATCTTCAGCCTGCAACGGAGTGTGTGCCGATATCTGTCAGCAAATTACGAAGTATCTACAAGAAATTGTTTGATGATTCTGGAAATATGTGATTGGAAGGGAAAATTTTGTAACATTATACAGTGTGTTACAAAAAGGTACGGCCAAACTTTCAGGAAATATTCCTCACACACAAAGAAAGAAAATATGTTATGTGGACGTGTGTCCCGAAACGCTTACTTTCCATGTTAGAGCTCATTTCATTACTTCTCTTCAAATCACATTAATCATGGAATGGAAACACACAGCAACAGAACGTACCAGCGTCACTTCAAATACTTTGTTACAGGAAATGTTCGTAATGTCCTCCGTTAGCGAGAATACATGCATCCACCCTCCGTCAGATGGAATCCCTGATGCGCTGATGCAGCCCTGGAGAATGGCGTATTGTATCACAGCCGTCCACAATACGAACACGAAGAGTCTCTACATTTGGTACCGGGGTTGCGTAGACAAGAGCTTTCAAATGCCCCCGTAAATGAAAGTCAAGAGGTTTGAGGTCGGGAGAGCGTGGAGGCCATGGAATTGGTCCGCCTCTACCAATCCATCGGTCACCGAATCTGTTGTTGAGAAGCGTACGAACACTTCGGGGCTCCATCGTGCATGAACCACATGTTGTGTCGTACTCGTAAAGGCACATGTTCTAGCACCGCGAGTAGAGTATCCCGTGTGAAATCATGATAACGTGCTCCATTGAGCGTAGGTGGAAGAACATGGGGCCCAATCAAGACATCACCAACAATGCCTGCCCAAACGTTCACAGAAAATCTGTGAAGATGACGGCATTGCACAATTGCGTGCGGAAAATGAAGCCTCATCCGTAAAGAGAACATTTGCACTGAAATGAGGATTGACACATTGTTGGATGAACCATTCGTAGAAGTGTACCCGTGGAGACCAAACAGCTGCTGATAGTGCTTGCACACACTGTACATGGTACGGAAACAACTGGTTCTCCCGATGCATTCTCCATACAGTGACGTGGTCAACGTTACCTTGTACAGCAGCAACTTCTCTGACGCTGACATTAGGGTTGTCGTCAACTACACGAAGAATTGCCTCGTCCATTGCAGGTGTCCTCGTCGTTCTAGGTCTTTCCCAGTCGCGAGTCATAGGCTGGAATGTTCCGGGCTCCCTAAGACGCCGATCAATTGCTTCGAACGTCTTCCTGTCGGGATACCTTCGTTCTGGAAATCTGTCTCGATATAAACGTGCCGCGCCACGGCTATTGCCCCGTGCTAATCCATACATCAAATGGGCATCTGCCAACTCCGCGTTTGTAAACATTGCACTGACTGCAAAACCACGTTCGTCATGAACACTAACCTGTTAATGCTACGTACTGATGTGCTTGATGCTAGTACTGTAGAGCAATGAGTCGCATGTCAACACAAGCACCGAAGTCAACATTACCTTCCTTCAACTGGGCCAACTGGCGGTGAATCGAGGAAGAACAGTACATACTGACGAAACTAAAATGAGCTCTAACATGGAAATTAAGCGTTTCCGGAGACAAGTCCACATAACATCTTTTCTTTACTTTTGTGTGAGGAATGTTTACTGAAAGTTTGGCCGTTCCTTTTTGTAACACACTGTATATGAAGGTAGTATCTGTTCCCGAAAGAACAGTTACCACTGATGACCATGCAGCTTTCGCTAGAATGAAATGATAATTAAATGGACACCCTAGCTGCAAAACAGGCGTTGATATACTTCATTGGGGACATGTTGAAAATGTGTGCCCCGCCTGGGACGCGAACCCGGGATTTCCTGCTTACATGGTAGACGCTCTATCCATCTGAGCCACCGAGTGCACAGACAATAGTGCGCCTGCAGGGAATTATCCTTCGCACGCTCCCCATGAGACCCACATTCCCAGCATGTCCACACTATTACATTCGTAGTGCGCCTAACAGATGTTTGCCCATCATACTCATTACTCGTATAAGATTAATCTACAAAGTCCCTTAAGAGTTTGGGCATAGAGCGTGCAAGGGATAAGTCCCTGCAGGCGCACTATCCTCTGTGCCATCAGTGGCTGAGGTGGATAGAGCATCTGCCCTCTAACCAGGAGATCCCGGGTTCGCGTCCCGGTCGGGACACATTTTCAGCATGTCCCCAATGAAGTATATCAACGCCTGTTTGCAGCTAGCGTGTCCATTTAATTATCACTTCAATTTGTAACATCATGTGACGTGTTGGCTATACCAGCCACAAGGTGTAACGAATCACTTGCGGGTCGCGACCGTCATCAAATGCTGACCGATGTTGTGAGCGAAAGCATCGATTTCCTTGCCTGCGGGAGGAGGGAACTGTTCTCACTTCTGGAGCAAAGTGGGCTGCCTTTGCTTAATCCGGCTAACAGGTGGCGGCCTGTCCCAACCAGGAGGTTTTAAAGGCAAGTTTATTCCACAGGTCGCATCTACTAGTACCCTTTTGGAACAGTCTACTGGAAGTGTGGACAGGTAGCAGCAACTTACAGTGGTACTCTGACAAATGGCCAACCACCCTGCCTACTTTCTACTCTGGAGTGTTTGGCCACAATGTTTCTACGTGCAAATAATGTCGTGGAGCTGTGAGCTCGCGAAGTCGGGGAGACGGGCGGCTGCCTTTGTGGAGTACAGAAGAGCGCTCAGTAGAGAAGGAGGTGTGCCGCTGGGTATTTGCGAACTTTGTATTCAGGGATCAGTAAAGTTGCTGTCAGTGTTTTGAAAAGTTGAGAAGGAGTTCGGAAGTGCTTTCCTGTGTGAGGGCGTCAGAAAATTCGAAGCATACTGCCTGTGCAGCGAACGTACACGGACTGTTTAGGAAGAGGTCGCCTAACAGAGGATGGGGCAACTGAATATCCTAAGGAAGCGGAAGAGGGGGACTTGGCGAAAGATATTAGATGATAATAAATAGGAATTTAGTCCAACTGAAACTTGAAGCGCGGAATTCTTGCGTACGCCCTTTTTCCTCTTTGCCTTCAGGCTGTGATGCTGGGTTGCTTACAGAGAATATGATGGGAACTGGTTGACGGACGTGTAGCGACTGATTTCGGTGTACGCGTCGGTAGCTGCGCAGTCAGGGTGGCTGAATGCCAACTTAAGGGGTCTGGGTTCAATTCCTGGCCTTATCGGAGATTTTCTCCAATAGGGACTCGATGTTGCTTTGTCCCCACTATCATATCATCATCATCGAAGCGCAAATCGCCTAAATGGCGTCTCATAAAAAGACTTGCACCTGGCGGCGACCCAGTACACGAGAGAGAGAGAGAGAGAGAGAGAGAGAGAGAACATGAAAGAGAGAGAGGAAAAGATGGAGGGAGAGACTTTTAGCAGTGTTTGAGAGAGAGAGAGAGAGGAAATGGGAGAGAGAGAGAGAGAGAGAGATAGAGAGAGAGGAAAAGGGAGAGAGAGAGAGAGAGAGAGAGAGAGAGAGAGAGAGAGAGACGGTTTACGTGTCCTCAACTGCCAGTGCGTCACCTGTTGTCGGTCAGTTGTTATTCCACGTTGACACCGAACACAGGCGGTGATCACATTAATGTGATTAGACCGAGTATTACTTTGCAATGTCCTAGAAAAATGCGTTATAACAGAACTCTTAGTGTCTTTTTGAAGGAGACAAACTTTGTCATTACATGCATCCTAAATACTTTGTGATCACATTACGTAGGACATTTTCTTTTAAGAACCACATGAAGCTAATATCTGCTAAACCGAAAACAGAAATAACCATCATCCTAAACACTGTGACACTTGCTGGGGACCATTAGCAGACACTGTTTGAATTTTGACACTCGGCTTGGTATACTCAACATCAGAGTACTGTACGTCCGTCGCGCTTAACAATATTTATGTAAAAATGATAGCTGCACAACTTAACTAATCCTTGCGCATTGTCTGTCCGTACGATATATTGCCACATTCTGGTTACCTATTATGAGACATATTCCACCTCCAGATATCAGACGGAAGAGTGCGCTAGTGGATGGATAGCGAAAGACTGTTGATAACTGTGATGTTTCAGTGTTGAATTACGTGTTCCCTCTAAAGCGAAAAAAACTGAAATCAAGACATTCCACACTTATCACAGTCAAGATTCTCCCTGAAACTGATTTCAATGTCGGATGTGAATGGAAACGCTTTCGGCAAGAAACCTATCCTCCACAATGCCTGAAGTTGCCCTAGAAGCAGGAGAAGGCATTGGAATTCACCCGTCTTGGATAAGTTGCAGAACCCTGACTTTTAGGTGAATGGCCTAAAAGGTGTGCAGATACTCTACACAAACGGGATAAATCTTCATCACCCTATTGTAATTATGGTGGTTTACGAGAGACAGTTACTCATTCTACATTAATACGTCACGCGCGTGCTTACGATGGTCCCTTCGAAGACAGCCAGATATAACGAGTGTTGTAACAAACTACGTAAGAGATGTTGACTTTCGTCTGCAGCTGTTGCTGTTTGTGGCATAGCACGCTGGAGAGCTGTGTTGAAGTGTTGATATGCCACAGCTTAATAATGTTTATATACATTTAGGGATTCTTGTTATTCAAAAGACACTTAATGTATGCCATTCGATGGATGAAAAAATAGATAAATCTAAAATAAAGTATCTAATCCGAATGTAACGTGCAGAAACAACTTGTAGGATGCACTGTAATTCACGTTTAAACATCAGCAAGTCTGCTCAGATGTATTAAAATTAACCACTACCAACAGTCTGAATGGTGATGTGGACCCTGTTTCCAATACCAGGGTAGCAGAAAAGGACCATTAAAAGGTAGACGTTAAGTGCTATCTATTCATAATACTTCACATTGGGCATTTATATACAACAAGACAAACACAACACTTTTATTTTCACACGTCTTTAGCAGAAGGAATGGTTACCTCACTAACATTAATGAAAAGGAGATATTCAAGGATAAGAAAAAAATGTTTACAAATCCTTTAAGCTAGTCAACTTCGTTCCGAAGCAGCTATCGCCATAAGATAAATGGCAAACTTAACTTAAGTACAGATGCAGTCATTAGTTGCACTAACAAATGAAAACCCTGTGGCTAAAATAGTGGCAGTCATTTCGTTTCCATATAGGTGAACTATTTAACTCTGCCTTAGAAATAACACCATCTTTTCAGAAAATTAACTAAGAATTTATGAGATTCATTTGATAAGTGAAACTTTGGTGAAAGAGAGCATGTTAGAGAATAAAATCGAGAGTTAGAATTTCTTCGTTTATTTCACCTGCGAGGAATCCTATCTTCAGTCCCTCTCTTCCATCTACCTAGACGTCCTCAGGGTGTTAAAATTACAATAATTTTCATACGTGACAGTGTTATTAACAATGTATTAGGTAGTACCCTGATTACGTTCTTGTCTAGTGAGAGCAATGACTTCTAACAGAAATGTATGGTAGCAGCCCAAAAGGAAATAAACGATATGGAGAGAAACTTGATCGTCTGGGAAAGAGAGAGAGGGAGACACACACACACACACACACACACAGAGAGAGAGAGAGAGAGAGAGAGAGAGAGAGAGAGAGAGAGAGAAAGTGAGAAGTTAGCAGATGAGAGGGAGGAAAGAAAGCAGAAAAAGGAAACTGTGGAATGTTGACGGTTGGTATAAATACTGGTTCGGCGTTGGAGAAAAGGAAGAGAGTTGAGATACTCTGAAAGGGAAGCTTCGACGATAATAACAGGTGAAGCTTTAAGATCTTCTTCACTGCAGATTACTGTATGATTCGTTCGACAATCGTATGGCTGAAATAGAGAAGAAAATAAAAATGATAAAACTGTTACTACATAGAAAAAAAATTTTTTTCTTCCAGTGAACTTCCTTCTAATATCTTAATTAATCGCAATGAATATGAGTAGGAAAATAAAGAAAAATATTGAAAATATAATTAACTGATTTCCTATATACCTTTACAGTGCGTTTTAAACGGCTAACACCTACACATCATACCAAAATACTTTGTAATCTATGCAATAGCTTCACATTAAGTTCCATTCTTCTTCACGACACTTCACATTACGATACCCCGGCCCTGGTAGCTGAATGGTCAGCGTGACGGATTGTCAATCCTCTGGACCCGGGTTCGATTCCCGGCTGGGTTGGGGAATTTTCTCCTCCCGGGGACTGGGTGTTGTGCTGTCCTCATCATCATGCTATCATCCTCATCGACTGCAGGTCACCGAAGTGGCGTCAAATTGAAACATGAGCACCCGGCGAACGGTGTGCCCGACGTGGGGCCATAGTTACACGATTGAATAAACATTACGTTACAGTAACTACAAACAACACAATAAGATATATATATATATGGCTGTTGAGATCTCGAGATGATAAAATTGAAATGACAATACAACGATGTTAAAATCATAATAATTTTATAGAGTGTACTTATTAGTAGTCAGTGTACAATAGGCAGTATCATTATCGTTACATTTGCCGTACAGAAATGAAGCATATCTCCTGTTGTACGATCTGTTGCTTCCTTTTTACCTAAACTTCTGATGAAACTTGTCACATTTCCCCGCAAAGAGGTGGTGCCACTTGTTTATGCTTCAACGTTTTACGTAAAAGCTAATTAGAGGAAGTACACATACACTGATGAAACAAAACATTATAAGTACTGCCCACAGTGAAACGGTTTTCCGAATGGTAAGCAAAGTATACACACGGAGCAGAGACGAATGGGGGATCATTCTAACGACGATACTGGCCATATTTGAAAAAGTCCACTGCAAGCGATTTTGACAAAGGCCTGACCTACTGCTGAGCGCCAGGGAACGAGCGTATCACAAACGGCGGAAATGGTCGGCTATTCGAGCATCGATGGAAAGAGGTTGAAGAACGGTGAAATCAGGAGTAGGTGACTTGGTGTTGCACATTCGTACCCTAACACATAAAGTGGATGTCGGAAGCATGTTAGCTGTCTGAAGCAGGATAGGCGACGATATCTGGCAGACTTGATGGCAGATTACAGCGGCGGGGCAAGCACCTGAGTTCAGAGTGCAACGTTCAGAGCACACTGTTGAACACACAGCTTTGCACCAGATGACCTTAAGAGTTCCCATTTTTTCTGACGGCATCATCAGTTACTAAAGCAGTGAACGTGAAACCATCGGTATCTAACCGTGGATGAATAGAAAAGTGTGGCCTGGTCGGATGTATCTCATTTCGTCTTACACTGTGTTGATGGTCGTGCTCGAATATGCCGTCAGCAAGGGATACAGCCCCTAGAAACAAGCACCGTGCTACGGACGCAAGTTTGTGTAGGGAGTAATATGACTTGGTTGATGTGGCCCACCATATCCTTCCTTGTGTCATCTTCACCAGTCCAGAGTAGCATTAGTTCCTTTTCCAGTAGCACCATACCTGCACTTCTCCCGCAGCCCATGATTAACTATCATACAATGTGGTCCAAACGCATAATCTGAAGCACTCCTTCCTAAAATTAAGGTCTGTGTGTGATATTTTGGCCAAGAATGTCCTTTTTGTCCTTGTTAGAATATTTTTATGTACTCCTTGCTTCGTTGATAATTTGATATTTTGCTTCCAAATAGAAAAATTGGTTAACTTCGTCAACCTAGTGCTCACTAATTTTGATCTTAAATTTCTTGCTGATCTCATTACTGCTACTCCTCATTACTTTCCTCTTTATTCAGTTTACTGTAAATCGATATTCTGTACTCATTTTCATTTCCTTTATTTTCAATATGTGATGAATTTCTTCTTCACTTTCGTTGAGGATAAAGAATGTGTGCTCCCTACCGTCGTTGGATAAGCAGCAGCAGCAGCAAGTCGTATACTCCTAGCTCACTCATTTGTTACATAGTTTAATTCTTAATTTCTTTGCGTGTTTTTGGTACTTGCATTGTTTAATTCATAAATTTCTGGCGTATTATTTTATTTGAGAGTTGTAGCATCGCATTTTAGTACCTGAATAGTGTAAAATCGCGTAGTCTCCTTCCGCCTCCGAGCAGTGTGTCAGCAGTGCGCAAGTAGCAGCATTACTGCATTTACTTGGCAACCTTGTATTTTAAAAACCGTTTAAATTTTGTGTCGATTTGTTTGCGCTCTCCGTAGATTAGTTCAGACGTTCTTTGCACAACAGTTTTTAGCATGGATAAGGACTGAAACTGCTGTGTTCGGATGCAGGCTGAGTTGGCATCCCTTCGCTCCCAGCTTCAGGCAGTGTTGGCTTCGGTCACACAGCTTGAGGCTGTTGCCAATGGGCATCACTGTGGGGTTCCGGATGGGGGTTTGTCGGGAACGGCTAGCTCGTCCCACGCATCCCCTGATCGGACTACGACTGTGGTTGCCCGGGATACTGCCCGCATTGAGGCTGATCCCTCACCTGTGGTAGAGTGGGAGGTCGTCTCAAGGTGTGGCAGGGGGCGAAAGACATTCCGGAGGGCTGAACGGAAGGCCTCTCCAGTTTGTCTGAAGAACCGGTTTCAGGCTCTGTCTCAGGCTGATACTGATCTTCGGCCTGACATGGCTGCTTGTCCTGTTCTAGAGGTTGCCCCTCAGTCTGCAAGATCCGGGCAGTCGCAGAGGGTGGGCTTACTGGTAGTTGGGAGCTCCAACGTCAGGCGCGTAATGGGGCCCCTTAGGGATATGGCAGCAAGAGAGGGGAAGAAAACCCATGTGCACTCCGTGTGCATACCGGGGGGAGTCATTCCAGATGTGGAAAGGGACCTTCCGGATGCCATGAAGGGTACAGGGTGCACCCATCTGCAGGTGGTCGCTCATGTCGGCACCAATGATGTGTGTCGCTATGGATCGGAGGAAATCCTCTCTGGCTTCCGGCGGCTATCTGATTTGGTGAAGACTGCCAGTCTCGCTAGCGGGATGCAAGCAGAGCTCACCATCTGCAGCATCGTCGACAGGACTGACTGCGGACCTTTGGTACAGAGCCGAGCGGAGGGTCTGAATCAGAGGCTGAGACGGTTCCGCGACCGTGTGGGCTGCAGATTCCTCGACTTGCGCCATAGGGTGGTGGGGTTTCGGGTTCCGCTGGATAGGTCAGGAGTCCACTACACGCAACAAGCGGCTACACGGGTTGCAGGGGTTGTGTGGCGTGGGCTGGGCGTTTTTTTAGGTTACATAGCTTTGGGCAAGTACAAAAAGGGCAACAGCCTCAACGGGTGCAGGGTTTAGTCAGGAGATGCGGGGACGAAGCAGCAATCGGTATAGTAATTGTAAACTGTCAAAGCTGCGTTGGTAAAGTACCGGTACTTCAAGCGCTGATAGAAAGCACCGAAGCCGAAATCGTTATAGGTACAGAAAGCTGGTTGAAGCCAGAGATAAATTCTGCCGAAATTTTTACAAAGGTACAGACGGTGTTTAGAAAGGATAGATTGCATGCAACCGGTGGTGGAGTGTTCGTCGCTGTTAGTAGTAATTTATTCTGTAGTGAAATAGAAGTGGATAGTTCTTGTGAATTATTATGTGTGGTGGTTACACTCAACAATCGAGCTAGGTTAATAATTGGCTCCTTTTACCGACCTCCCGACTCAGCAGCATAAGTGGCAGAACAACTGAGAGAAAATTTGGAATACATTTCACATAAATTTTCTCAGCATGTTATAGTCTGAGGTGGAGATTTCAATTTACCACATATAGACTGGGACACTCAGATGTTTAGGACGGGTGGTAGGGACAGAGCATCGAGTGACATTATACTGAGTGCACTATCCGAAAATTACCTCGAGCAGTTAAACAGAGAACCGACTCGTGGAGATAACATCTTGGACCTACTGATAACGAACAGACCCGAACTTTTCCACTCTGTATGTACAGAACAGAGAATCAATGATCATAAGGCCGTCCACTGGACCTGACGGGATACCAATTCGATTCTACACAGAGTACGCGAAAGAACTTGCCCCCCCTCTAACAGCCGTGTACCGCAAGTCTCTAGAGGAACGGAAGGTTCCAAATGATTGGAAAAGAGCACAGGTAGTCCCAGTCTTCAAGAAGGGTCGTCGAGCAGATGCGCAAAACTATAGACCTATATCTCTGACGTCGATCTGTTGTAGGATTTTAGAACATGTTTTTTGCTCGAGTATCATGTCGTTTTTGAAAGCCCAGAATCTACTATGTAGGAATCAACATGGATTCCGGAAACAGCGATCGTGTGAGACCCAACTCGCTTCATTTGTTCATGAGACCCAGAAAATATCAGATACAGGCTCCCAGGTAGATGCTATTCTTCTTGACTTCCGGAAGGCGTTCGATACAGTTCCGCACTGTCGCCTGATAAACAAAGTAAGAGCCTACGGAATATCAGACCAGCTGTGTGGCTGGATTGAAGAGTTTTTAGCAAACAGAACACAGCGTGTTGTTATTAATGGAGAGACGTCTACAGACGTTAAAGTAACCTCTGGCGTGCCACAGGGGAGTGTTATGGGACCATTGCTTTTCACAATATATATAAATGACCTAGTAGATAGTGTCGGAAGTCCCATGCGGCTTTTCGCGGATGATGCTGTGGTATACAGAGAAGTTGCAGCATAAGAAAATTGTAGCGAAATGCAGGAAGATCTGCAGCGGATTGGCACTTGGTGCAGGGAGTGGCAACTGACCCTTAACGTAGACAAATGTAATGTATTGCGAATACATAGAAAGAAGGATCCTTTATTGTATGATTATATGATTGCGGAAAAAACACTGGTAGCAGTTACTTCTGTAAAATATCTGGGAGTATGCGTGCGGAACGATTTGAAGTGGAATGATCATATAAAATTAATTGTTGGTAAGGCGGGTACCAGGTTGAGATTCATTGGGAGAGTCCTTAGAAAATGTAGTCCATCAACAAAGGAGGTGGCTTACAAAACACTCGTTCGACCTATACTTGAGTATTGCTCATCAGTGTGGGATCCGTACCAGATCGGGTTGACGGAGGAGATAGAGAAGATCCAAAGAAGAGCGGCGCGTTTCGTCACAGGGTTATTTGGTAACCGTGATAGCGTTTCGGAGATGTTTAACAAACTCAAGTGGCAGACTCTGCAAGAGAGGCGCTCTGCATCGCGGTGTAGCTTGCTCGCCAGTTTTCGAGAGGGTGCGTTTCTCGATGAGGTATCGAATATATTGCTTCCCCCTACTTATACCTCCCGAGGAGATCACGAATGTAAAATTAGAGAGATTAGAGCGCGCACGGAGGCTTTCAGACAGTCGTTCTTCCCGCGAACCATACGCGACTGGAACAGGAAAGGGAGGTAATGACAGTGGCACGTAAAGTGCCCTCCGCCACACACCGTTGGGTGGCTTGCGGAGTATAAATGTAGATGTAGATGTAGAATGTCATCAATAAATCTTATCGTTGATAATCTTTTGTTCTGAATTATAATCCCATTCTCGAATCTTTTTTTTGATCCCTCCATTTCTTCATCAATTTCTATATTGAACAGTGGGGGAGAAAGAATGCAGTCCTGAGTTACACCATTTTCAATCCAAGGCTTCGTTGTTGCTCTTTCATTCTTTATTGGTCCCTTTTTGGTCTTGTACTTCTTGTATATCGCCCCTGTTACCCTATAGCTTACACCTGTTCTCCTCACAGTTAACGTTGTCGAAAGCTTTTTCTAGGTCGACACATTGCGCCAGTGTGTCCTGATTTTTCTTCAGTCTTGACGTCATTATTAGCCGCAACGTCTCCTGTGCCTTAACCTCTCCAAAAACCAAACGACGATTTCTAACAATTCACAAATTTTATATTCCATTTTTTTGTATATTATTTGTGTCAATAACATGAAAGCACGATCTGCTAAACTGATAGTGCTGTAGTTCTCGTACTTATCTGCCCTTACGTCTTTGGGATTATGTGCATGATATTTTCAAAAAGTGGTATATCTCCACTCTTATAGATTCTACACACAATCCTTAATAGTCGTTTGGTAGCTATTTCCCCAAATGATTTTAGAGATTCAGAATGAATGTTGCCTGTGGCTTGCGCCTTATTTGATTACAGCTCTTCGAAAGCTCTGTGAGACTCTAACTCAAATACAGGATCCCTTATGTATTACACCTCGACTTGCATTATTTTATAGCACAACACTAGACGGTGTCTCCGACACTGAAGAGCAAAGAAACTGGTACATATGCCTAATATCGTGTAGGTCCCCCAGGAGCACGCACAAGTGCCCAACACGACGCGACGTGGCATGCACTCTACTAATGTTTGAAGTAGTGCTAGAGGAAACTGACACCATGAATCCTGCAGGGCTGTCCATAAATCCGAAAGAGTACGAGGGGGAGAGATCTTTTCTGAACAACACGTTGCAAGCCATCTCAGATAATGTTGATCTCTGGGGAGTTTGGTGGCCCACGGAGGTGTTTAAACTCAGAAGAGTGTTCCTTGAGCCATTATGTAGCAATTCTGGACGTCTGGAGTGTCGTTTTGTCCTGCCGGAATTGACCAAGACCGTCGGAATGCACAATGGAAATGAATGGATGCGTGAGATCAGACGATGCTTACATACGTGTCACCTATCAGTGTCGTATCTAGACATATCAAGGGTTCCATATCACTCCAACTGCACACGCCCCACACCATTACAGAGACTTCACAAGCTTGAACAATTCCCTGCTGACGTGCAGGGCCTATGGATTCAGGAGGTTGTCTCCATACGCGAGCACATCCATCTGCTCGATACAATTTGAAACGACCCTCGTCCGACCGTGCAATATGTGTCCAGTCTAATTTCAGTGCTGACGGGTCCAGGCGAGGCGTCAGGCTTTGTGTCGACCAGCCATCAAGGGTACAGGAGTGGGCCTTCGGCTCCGAAAGGCCACATCGATGATGTTTTATTGAATGGTTCGCACGCTGGCACTTGTTGATGGCCCAGTATTGAGATATGCAGCAGTTTGCGAGGGGATTGCACTTCTGTCGCGTTGAACGATTTTCTTCAGTTGTCGTTGATCCCGTTCTTGCAAGATCTTTCCCCTGCAGCAGCGATGTCGGAGATTTGGAGATTTGATGTTTAACCAGATTCCCAGTATTCACGGTACACTCGTGAAATGGTCGTACGGAAAAATTCCCACATCATAGCTATCTGAGCTGTGTCCCATCGCTCGTGGGCCGACTATAACACCATATTCAATCTCACTTAAATCTTGATAACCTGCCATTGTATCAGCAATAACCGATCTACCAACTGCGCCACACACTTGTCTTATATAGGCGTTGCCGACCGCAGCGCTGTATTTTGCCTTTTTACATACCTCTGTGTTTGAATATGTATGGCTATACATCTTTGGTGCTTCAGTTTATTAGTAGGTGCCTTCTGTGTACTCTTTTCAACTATTCACTTTCTCGTTCGCGTATAGTAGTGGAATTTCCCTTGCAATATTAATACGGATGCCCTTGTCTTTAATTTCAATGCAGATACTTTTCCCTGCAGCAGCGATGTCGGAAACTTTTCCTTTTTATGTGCTAAATCACTTGTATTGATGACCAATTGTTTTTCGATTTCTTCAGTTATTTCCTGCAGCCAATTTTTTCCAGGACTTTCCATCCCATTTATTTTCGACTTATACTACTGTATTTCTATCTTTCACTGAACTTGCTTGTACTTCCTTCTGTCGGGTAACTCATTTACTTTTCTGTTACTCGCAGTATCCTCGCAGCTACCTTCCTTGTACGTATGTTTTTGTGTCCAACACCTTGATTGACTCTTCTAGAGATTTCATTCCTCTTCAGCCGAACTGTACACTACTGTGTTCATCTATGTTCATCTTTCCACAATGATTCTTGTGGATGACTCACTTAAACTGCAATCTACTCATCTCGGTTACCAAATTATGATAAAGGTATATATATCTGCTCCGATTTGTCTTAGAATCCGATATCTGACTTTGGAACTGTCTGATCATGATGTAATATCTAGTATGAATCTTCCAGTGTCACTGTGTGTGTTCCGAGCAAGTGTATTCCCTCTTACTCTTGGAAATGTATTGCAGAACTCAATCAGCCTTCCTTCTCTCTCAGTTTTACTGCCATAACTTGCTCGCATTATTCTGTCATATATTGCTTCCCAATCTACAGCGTATAAATCCCCGATGGATACTAGATTAAAATTTCATTTTTATATTGAATTACCCCTTCAGTATCCCCACATAGTATCTTCTCTCTTTATTTTCTGCTTGTGTCATCGTCATGAAAAGCAGCATGAATACCTGAAGTATTATTGCCGGCGTTGGATTGCTGACGATTGTGATAAGACCAAATGTATCACTGAACTGTCCAGAGTAACCCACCCTCCTCCGTAGATTCCTTTCCATATTGGATCCAACTCCAATCATAACATTAACAGCTGCTGTTGATATTACCGTAATATTATTTTGATCGTAAGTCCTTATATCCCCTAAATTTTACGTCACCGAGCCTGAGGAATTTGCATTTCTTATGTCAGGTAATCTAGCTTCCCTCTGATGTTAAAATTTCTGACGTCACACCCTCCGACTCGTAGAATGTTACCCTTGTGTTGCTTGTTGAATGATTTTCTTGCAGTTCTAACCTCATTGGCAGTCTTATATTTGTGATCCGCATGGCGCTAACATTCGGAATCACTTACGAATAGAGAGATAATCACGAGTTCCATCAATTAGAGATAGGGCTTCCATTGCCCTCTTCAAACTCATTTCGCTCGCCATTGATGATTATTCGGCCTTGTAGAGGATGGGCCAAGAGTGGGTATTAAAGTGGACATTCCGCGGTAGTTGCATCATGGAATCAAAACCAGCGACATTTGCTAGAAGTCCATCGATTCCTTATTCATCATAAAGTTGCGCAGGTGGTGCACCTAGGGATGCCGCCATTCGTGTGGAGCTGACCGCTACGGCCAAAGACCCGAATGGAACATACGAGAGCAGAAGCGAACGTGTTAGCTGGTCGAAAGCCAGAAGTCGAGAGAGCGAGGTGTCTCTGCCAAGGCCCTCGGCGGCACGTGCTCGAAATCCCACGTGATTCTCTCCTACACTTCGTAAATTTCCACCAACGCTCTACGAAGACACTCCTCTGTCAACAATCCTCACACTGTGAACCATGCTCAGACCAGCACCATATGATGTGACTGTGGATGACTGTGAGAGAACATCAAGCAACAAAATCAAAGCATAGAAATTAATTTTTAACAATTTTTAAAGTTATACATCGAAACGTTTGGCGTCCGCAAACCCTTCTCCATTCTGTTACAAGAGAGAACTTACGGCTAAGGGAGGGTAGTTGCTGTTACATAATAATCACTCGTGTTAAGGGGAATTAATTCACAATTTCCATTTATAGCTTTTTCAAGGACAACATTGGTTAAATGGGAGTTTTCTTTGCGTTCTTGCCTTACGGAACGTTCTGGTTGACCAAGGCGACGGCGGAGAGATTCTGTGTGTAATGGTGGCGAGGCGACCTGTTCATTGACGGTGGCAAGGTCGACACATGACCGCTGACAGTGAGTGGTACCAGCCTAGCTGTTCACGCCTCACGACACGGATACTGCAAACCTCTGCCCAATAGGCATTAGTGGGAGTCCAACGGGAGTGTTTAAACAGTAAACAGCGGAGGAGTGGTACTCAAGCGTCAACTTTAGGTTACTATATCTCCGGATGTAATTAACATTTTACAATGCAACAAACGGCACTGATTACGTATTTGTTTAATGTTCAGATGTGCTAACAAAACTAACGTGGTTCCACTTAAAAAAACGTAGGTTTGTGTTAAAAAACATACTTCCGTGCATTTTTGTATGGTTTGTATTAAATAATTACACTAGCCCCTCTCCTCACGTTCGGTCTGTGGAATCGATTCGTCAGTATTTGATGTGGTTTACGAAATATATCCAGCGGTAACGTTAGGTGACTCACCCTGTATAGAGCGTCTACCCAAGGGCGATGTTCTTGAGAGCAAAATTGTGCAAACGGAAGAGGATATAGATGAAGATGAAATGGGAGATATGATACGGCGTGAATCATTTGACAGAGGACTGAAAGACCTAAGTCGAAACAAGGCCTGTGGAGTAGACAACATTCCATTAGAACTACTGATAGCTTTGGGAGAGCCAGCCCTAACAAAACTCTACCATCTTGTGAGGAAGATGTATGAGACAGAAGAAATACCCTCACACTTCAAGAAGAATATAAACATTCCAATAAAAAAGAAAGCAGGTGTTGACAGATGTGAAAATTACCGAACTATCAGTTTAATAAGCCAAGACTGCAAAACACCAACACTAATTCTTTACAAACAAATGGAAAAACTAATGGAAGCCGACCTCGGGGAAGATCAGTTTGGATTCTGTAGAAATATCGCAACACGTGAGGAAATACTGACTTATCTCAGAAAATAGATTAAGAAAAGGAAAATCTACGTTTCTAGCACTTGTAGACTTAGAGAAAGCTTTTGACAATGTTGCCTGGAATACTCTCTTTCAAATTCTGAAGGTGATAGGAGTAAAATACAGGGAGCGAAAGGCTATTTACAATTTGTGCAGAAACTAGGTGGCAGTTATCAGAGTCGAGGGTTATGAAAGGGAAGCAGTGGTTGGGAAGGGAATGAGACAGTGTGTAGCCTATCCCCGATGTTATTCAATCTGTATATTGAGCAAGCAGTAAAGAAAAGAAAAGAAAAATTTGGAGTAGGAATGAAAATCCATGGAGAAGAAATCAAATCTTTGAGGTTCGCCGATGATATTGTAATTCTATCAGAGACAGCAAAGGGCCTGGAAGAGCAGTTGAATGGAATGGACAGTGTCTTGAAAGGAGGACATAAGACGAACATCAACAAAAGCGAAACGAGAATAATGTAATGTAGTCGAATTAAATCGAGTGATGCTGAGGGTATTAGATTAGGAAATGAGGCGCGTAAAGTAGTAAATGAGTTTTTCTATTTTATGTGCAAAATAACTGATGATGGTCGGAGTAGAGAGGGTATAAAGTGTAGAGTGGCTATGGCAAGGAAAGCGTTTCTGAAGAAGAGAAATTTGCTAATATCGAGTATAGATTTAAGTGTCAGGAAGTCGTTTCTGAAAGTATTTGTACGGAGTGTAAGCATGTATGGGAGTGAAACGTGGACGATAAATCGTTTAGACAGGAAGAGAATAGAAGCTTTCGAAATGTGGTGCTACAGAAGAATGCTGAAGATTAGATGGGTAGATCACATAACTAATGAGGAAGCATTGAATAGAATTGGGGAGGAGTTGGTGGCGCAACTTGACAAGAAGAAGGGACTGGTTGGTAGGGCATGTTCTGAGGCATCAGGGGATCACAAATTTAGCACTGTAGGGCAGCGTGGATGGTAAAAATCGTAGAGGGAGAACAAGAGATGAATACAATAAACAGATTCAGAAGGATGTAGGTTGCACTAGATACTGGGAGATGAAGAAGTTGGCACAGGAGATAGTAGCATGGAGAGATGCATCAAAGCAGTCTCTGGACTGAAGACCACAAAAACAACAACTGCTATCTCTAGAGAAACCAGAGCTAGAGAAGACGAGATGATTGAGATGCGTAGTGTTAGAGCCAATACATAGTTTAGATAGCGTCAGTCATTGATATAAACAGTTGTGTTACCCATAATGATCTATCCCATTTTAAGAGCACCATGTTTGCCAATTGACCACAGAAGAGAGTCATCAGTAAGGTTGAGTGGCTTCAGCCGATTGCCATGAGAGTGCACCTGCAAAAATAGTTCTCACACATAAAAAGAGGAGCGAATGTAGGCTTCCATTGACGCCATATTCCAGGCAGACTGACAGCATAAACGCGGCGGTAATGACATCACAATCAGAACTATTAAACAATAAAGCGCTACTAGTGGAAGCAAAGGCCCCCATACATGGGTGCACTTGTCTGCGGACCCCCTCGGCGAGTAGGTCGACGCCGTTCCGCCCGCGGGTGTAGGCGATCGGCTCAGGGTCTGGTCCGTGATCCAGGTCCTCCACCTGCTTACCGCGACCGCCACCTGCCAGCCCACACTCCGTCAGTGCCGGAATGCAGTGTCTACTAAACACTCTCCAGTGTGTACCAACAGTCAGTCGAGTCGATGAGTGGGTCGGTGGATAAGTCGGATTGTGAACGGGCGCATTGACGTGGTAGGTTAGGGGAACAACCACGTAATCGTAACAAATTATGGTTCCTGTCAACGGTACAGGTGTAGGATATAACCGGCTGTTACGAGCAGAAAAATATCTTGGTTCTCACGAGAACCCACAATTGCCGTAGCTAATCTGAAACTCTTACGGTCTAGAGCTCAGTTTTCAGACTAGTGTCTGGTATTGAAGGAAATGAAATATGAGACTAAAGTCTGCGATGCATCTTCATTTGAGGGCTAGTGCTAGTCGGTATGGTGCTAGGCTTAGAGCAAGGGAAAGTGCTGAAATGTGAGCTATCACGTGGTGGATTTTATAGGGAAATCAGAGGGAGTGGTTCGAATAGGGTTGGAAAATGCATGTTGCTCACGACGTAAGGCTCGGTAGCGGCGTGGAGGCATAAATTCAGAGAGAGGCATGGGTCGAAAAGAGACTACTGATTGTTTGTTCCTGGTTAAGGAACAGGGCAGTAGTAAGCTCCTACAATGCAAGGCACACAAATCCATTCGTATACCACAAAATAGAAAAGTGGTTCATCTACATCTATGTAGACACTCCGCATCCCACAGTATGGTGCATGACGCAGGGTACACTGTACCATACTAGTCATTTCCTTCCCTGTTCCACTCGCTAACAGAGAACGACTTTCTATAAGCCTCCGTACGATCCCAAATCTCCATAACATATTTTCGTGGTCCTTATGAGAAATGTACGTTGACAATAGTAGATTTATTCTGTAGCCACTCTCAAATGCAGGTTCTCTAAACTTTCTCAATAGTGCTGTTTGAAAGGTGCGTCGTCATGCCTCTAGTGATTTCAATTTAGAGTTCCCGAAGCATCTAGGTGACATTTGCATGTTGCTGAAACCTACCGATAGAAAATCCAGCAGCCCACCTCTGAATTGCTTCGATGTCTTCCTTTAACGCGACCTAGAGTGGATACCAAACCCTTGAACATTTTTGAACAATGGGTCGCGCTGGTGTCTCATAAGCGGTCGCCTTTACAGGTGAACTACACTTTCCTAAAATTCTCCCAATAAACCGAAGTCGACCATTCCCATAACGGACAACGCAGATGGCGTGGAAGACACAGAGCGTAGTTGCGGCGTGCCAGGCAGGCTGAGGCGACATAAAACCCGGCCGAGAGGCAGTGCGGTCACTTAAGGTGAAACCTTTCATGGTATTCGTAAACAAATAATACTCTGTTGATCCCCTAGGATTTAGATTTAATAGGTTTTCGTTCTTGTTCTGATAGTAGCGAAGTGTATTTAGGGAGAAAAGCACTGTCGCAGCTGTCGGGGTTGTTGGCTTTACGTACCAAGATAACTTAGTTTCTCCGACAATTATTGCCTGTAATGGAGTAAACTGATTACCTCTAGACCTATAGAACAAAAACGGGTGCTGCTTAGCAGTGCAATGGTGCCTAAGGAGCAGTCAGTCAGAACAGAGCTTAAGCTTGTGTATGAACGTCGCGATGGGCTGCTGAGTCGTTACCCAACAGTGAGGATTGCTTCAAGCACGTTTACATCTGAGGAACACATGGATGAGTCGCACTTTCATCGTCCAGGCACTGACCAACAGGTAGACGGCGACGCCCAGTAAATGCTGTGACACAGGACTGTGGCAGCGTACATCCGTAAGTGAACCGATCTTCCCAGGTTTATGATGAAGTTTGCATTTATTATCACGCCTAGATGGAAGAATAAGACATCGGTAGCCTGAATATGGCATCTGACTATTTCCATTGCTAAACTAAATTGAGTGAAGTAAATTCTGTCGAAATGAAGTGGAACTGAAACTTGAATAAAACAGAGGTAATAGAACCTGAAATGGAGGGAAATAAGCTAAAAACATAAAATCAGCCGTCCAACTGAAATTTTCTCTCCTACCTCTTGCAAATCGAGGCTGTACAGAAAGCAGAAATGTGTAAAGTGCGCTCATGTTATATCACTCTTTGAACATGTGCACCCTGTTATGTCTGGAAAGAGTGTTATGCTGAATTGTAAGGTGAGCCTTAAGACGTGCAGAGAGGAAGAAGTAAAGGTTTTGAAAGATGACCGTATATGGCCCCAGATCAATGAAAAATGTTAAGTGGTGCATAGTGGAAGCAAAAGGAGCTTCTCATAAGAAGCTAACTCAAACACAGTGGCGCTTGAGCTATATGTGTTACGTTCAAAAAGCTGATTGTTGTACACGTATAAGGGTATAGAGATTTACAAAACAAATACATAATGTCAAATTACGGCCAGCTGACCTCAAAAAAATCAGGTCCAATGAAAGTGGAGAAGGTAGTGTAAATAATAACTATAATAGTGGAACAAATTCAGGAGTACTAGAAATGATGTACAGAGTAGCAGATATAAAGAAGTATCGTTAGAACTAAAGGGGAAAGGCAACTGGTACCAGGAAAGACCGCTTCTTTCTCAACCTTTAAAAGCAGGAGAATATATACATCACGATTAATACTTGTAAGAAATTGGACGCTAGTGACAGAGGAGAATGTCTGATGCAAGCCCAACATATACATAACTGTGTAGTGTCAACCTCGTAATATACTTAAAGAGTGGAAATGAGTGAATTATCGACGAGTGCACTGTGGCCACTGACAAACACAGGCTACCCTTGTGGTGGTGATCATGGGATGCATATATCCTGAAAAATTCTAGGAGTCGAACTGTTGGGTTTCTTCCAGATCTGTTGGCATAAATAGTTAAGTAAGGCCTGTGTGCATGTACAAACAACATAGGGTGTAAACATTCACATTACCAATTCTAGGACTTATATCAATCCAAGTGTTACGGTAACGTCTCGAGAAAATAGAACATCACGAAACCGCTTTATTTTCCATAATGTTCATTCCGATATTCGATTACAATGTGTAAGATTCTTCTTTCTCACATAAATACGCATTGCACTGGTACATGGTCAAAATTCTGTGTCTTACTAATTTTTTCCATTATGTGATAATAGTTTTACATGTTTCTGTGTGATGATGCTGTGCTACGAATATTAGTTATCCTAAAAATTTTACCTTAGAATGGCCTAAATTTCCAATAGATTATGTACCCATACAAACAGATAATCGGTTCTTAGTTTACTTTTGATATCATTATAATACTGTTTATGATTATTTTTACAAATCGAATTTGTGCACTAAGAAACAAAACCCTATTACACACTAAAAAAGGAACTATTTTTGTATTCCAATGACTCAGTTAACGTCATCAGAACTAAGTTAAGTTAATGTAGAATCTAAATATGAATAAACCTTGTGACTCAGCGTATTCTGATTGTTAACTAATTTATTGTGGAAACTGTATCCATAACTCCCCTTTCTATAAAAGTTCTAAGAATATAATTTCGTTTAAATTTGTCTTCATTACTAAAAACAGAAATTACACCTTTTATTAAACTTCTAGATATTTCTAGGAGTACTGTCTTATGTATACCACTAAACGCACTCCAAAGGGGTCGCTTCAGATCCTCTGTACGGTGCAGTCACTTCCTGTAAACTCCTAGACTGCTGATATACTGCACATTTATTCTACATTCGATTGTTGTGAGAAAGTTTGTATGAAAATGTTTCTGACTTGTGTTAATGCTGATACATTTTAATGTCATATGCGAGGTTTACAAGCGATTTTGTGACCAGACAACATAAAAACAAAAAGTATTAGAACTAAAACGTCTACATTATGCTTCAGTGTTATTATACTATAAAACCCAAATGACTTAAGCTTTTATCATGTACCTAATGGAGAGGTTACAGGCAGGGAATCAGACGAAATGTAAAGCTTTTGACTGCAGCATTAATGTTGGTTTTATTTTTAAGAAGCATATAATTATGTAAAAATAATTTTTTATGAGTATCCTTGTAGAAAACAAGATATAGGGCATAACTTTGGAAGACAAAATTTTCGTGGTCGTAACTATCTCAGAAATAGATTAGTAAACGAAATTAAATAAAAAGAAAAAAAAGGGCTGAATATCGTGAAGCTGCACATCAGAAGAAAAGACAAGGTAAGTACGAAAAATATCATAAAATATGAGTCTTTTGATGCTACAGGCTCTTCAAAATGAAAACTGTGATGAAGCTTGAAAAAACAATGAGTGAAGAATTGGAGAGAAAGGGGTGGATGGGGTGGGGGGGAGATGTGGATCAGATTACACGGACAACGGAAGTGATAAAGTGTCCTAGCTTCGTAGTGTAATGGGAAACTGTTTTGTTTCCGTTAGTGGAGTACACTATTCAATTGAGTGACATGAAATTAGCAATAAGACACGGTAATGAACACCTGGAATCTAAATGCGAGGAGACAAATGATGTGCTGAAAATTTTCAGAGGTAATTAGTCAGCTGATATTAGATAACGCTAATCAAATTACAGAATTCGGAAATCGTTTTCAGACTGGCTTTAAGAGTGTGGATTCGAGAGTAGATATTGTTGAAATTAGAGATGAGTTTTTAGAAAATGAATTTATTGAAGGAAATACCAAGCAAGTAAAGGATACTGAAGATTTGAGAACTGTGCAAAAAGCTGTAAAAGCTAGAGTTGGCAGCTAACATATGGATTTTGAGGGAATGGTAATTCAAGTACCAGTAAGTATGAAACTGAAGGAACTGGAGAAAATGTAAATAATGATACAAATTTAGTATACAAAAGATTAGGTGAAAAAAATGTATCCAGATATTTATGTGTGAAGAGTGATATTATGTGGTCCAATATACCACTTAGGAATTTTCCCTGTGATAACATAGAGTGTGCTGCTTTTTAGCAACTTTGGAAAGATAATTTTATGTCTGCCATGAGAGGCAGTTTAAAAATTAAAGTCGTTAAAAAGTTTCTTGAAGGGTAAGTACTGTAATGCAAAAACCAAAACTTTGATCAGCGGCTGACATTTTATGACTTCGAAAAGTCTTATGAAGAAATTGTGATCATAATCTGAAAGAGCTAGAATCAAAAGTGGAATTTAGATCACGCCTATTTATATAGGAAAAGACAGAGGTATGAAGGAGTGTTGTTGGAGCCAAATAAAGAAATTTTGGTAAACATTTTTGGAATACAGTGATCAATTAATTGTTATATTTAGATTAAAGTTCCGTCTTGATCACGTTATGTCTGTTTTAATGAGTAACCAACCCAAGGGAGCTAATGGGTATAACTAATTTTATTTTATTTTGTGAAAAATTTTGACATCATTAGACTTTTTCATTCATTTAAAGATTGGTATCTAGTATTTCTTAAAATTTATTGACAGGTCTGATGATGGTTTTATAGAAAAAACCGAAACCGGTTACTCATTAAAACAGACATAACGTGATCGAGACTGAACTTTAATCTAAATATAACAAATAAAGAAACTTGAACTAACACAGAGTTAGGGTGGTCTCAGGAGTGATGTCAACATGGTGGTTCAATGCACTGAAGAGGCACTCAGTTACCCAGCTACACTACCACGTGTGAGTAACGTGCATATCTGCATTTCGTACTGCTACTGATCCGTCATTATTAGCTTCATGATGGATCACTGGTCCATGACCGATTCCATACCTTAGAAGTATATGAAATCAAATAAACAAGCAGTACACTTTACAAAGCAAAATCCTCCCCACCTACCAATACACTATATCCCCATCACTAAACCAGAAGCAACCTCTGTTACCATTGGACTGATAGGAAACTACATTCTGCGAGTAGTTGGGTGCTTAGTGAAAATAACTAATGCTGCAAGTAAAATAATTTACAATTTTATTCCTCAGGCCAATTTATTTAAATACAAGTCGTTAGGGTCAGAGCTAGTTTCTTCATCTGTGTTACAGACTTTTGCACCCAGTGACATCAATTGCTGGATGAGGAAATCTAGAAACGTTAAATACCCAGCTAAAAATGATTGCTGTTTTGCTGACATGCAGATAAAAGGGTTTTCATACTGACACTAAAAAACAACAATTATTTAAAAGGCAGTATTGAAATGTTTTACACACCCAAAATATGATTACAACTTGACTTCCACGGCTGTGAAACTGTTAAAGGACACGCCTGTTTCATTAATATGCGTAATTATAGTGGACAGAGAGTTAAAAATGTATGCATCTACGAAGGCGCATTATTTTTAAAAATTTGCACTTACACAGCTGTGTAGGGGCCTCATTCTCTGAAATGCCTAACCATAAAAAGCAGAGTGAAGGGTTTACCAAGCATTTCTGTGAGCAATAAAATCTCAGAAAATGCCTGAATATTACACATTAGGAACACACTAATGGTTCGATTTTGGCTGGCCTCCGAGACAGTGGCTTCACAAATTCGGAAATATGGGCACAGAGTACATGTTAAACATACACAGCAATCAGATACAATGCGAACATGAGCGTATACAACTGACTCCATTCTGCCAACTTGTATCAAAAGAACATCGATAGGTTCCACTAAGGGGCATTACAATATAGGAGATAATAAAGAACAAAATTTTAATTTTTATAGAAACAGTAAGCTTCCTGGAAGCGACACACGCATGTGAGTAAATGAGTATTTGACTTAAAGTATTATTGCCGGGGTGCTGACCCATACTAAGACATCAGCCAAATACGATCAGTAGAAGGAGCTGAATCAAATAATAATAGACACTCAGAAGTGACTGCACGGGAAGTAGATGGTATCCTGCGAATACCGACTAACACTCAGGAAACAAAGTTGTTCATCATCATTCAGGCCATTGCAAACCATGGACTGTGGATAAGGCCATGTTCACCAACCAATGCAGCGGGTGCGCACCCAATGTCGAAATCCAGAATGTGGCCTTTCAACGTATGGGCAGGGAAAATTTGCAACACCGCAGTAGGCGATGGCTCGTCCCAAGAGATAAACATCAACTTTTCGGAACATATGGCTCCGAGATACCAGAGAGTGTACTACGTTACATTCCACTGAAGCAGCCAAATGTCAGATGGTAATGACTGAGCTGCATGTGTGTTTAAGACCTTTAAGATGAAATATGTTGAAATATCTGGTTCATGAAAATCAGGTAAGATAATTATGACAGTCGGGTAAGGGCACCGATTCTAATGCCACGTACCTTCTATCGGTTTAGAAACTAGGAAAACAGTGGAAGTGTACCTAGAGAGATACGGACGACATATAATCCTCCAACAATTGACCGACGATTTTATGCAGTAATGATTTTATGTAGTACCTTCAGTTAAGGAGTAGACAACTGATAAGGTGATTGGCGGACAGGGGTTTTGAATTTGATACTCAGTCTTATTAGTGACTCCTCATTTGTTGGTCAGTATATCGGAAAACTCCCCAATTGCCTCCAGCACTTCCTGGGCCTCAAACTCACTCAACTTTCTCTTTGGTCTAACACATGTCTTGAATGTAAATTATGGTTACACAGGTTGACAACAAATCACTTTGCTGATTAGCCTTAAACACGCTCCATCTTCTTCAAAAATCGCAACCAAGCCGTAAGACAACCGACAGATCTTTGCGAACAGTAAAATGTATCGACCACGACAGCCCACGAATTACCAGATTAATACGTAGTTTGCCCAAAACCGGTAAGCACACGCCACCAACTGTGGAACATTTCTTGAATACATTTTGTAAGGGCGGAAGCCTAGAGACTGGACGATTCTTATAGTACCACTGATAATCAAACAAAGAATGTTGCTACCCAAATGGATCACATTCTCTCTCATGAAGCCGTCCAAGCAAATGGCAAACTTGCCCCAGAAACGGCCGTTATCATATGGTAAACTTCAGGCGGGGCCTGGGACTTCCTCCTGAAAGCCGCAAACCGATGGTGAGAGCTCCTCTGCCTGATGTGAAAGGTAACAGGACAGTTCTGTAGTAAATGGCACCGAAAACATGTCTCTTCAGTTTCCACCCGACTGGGCTCAGTACTGGTGGGTGTCTCTTTAACTCCAGACAGTTTCGATATAAATTCCCGAAAGCCACACCTTTTATCATTAAGCCAAACATTTCCTACGATCTCCACAACTTTTTCTAATATAGCGAAGGATTCAGGTTTAGTAGTGAAAAGAATAATCCTCGATTTTCTAGGTGTATACGTTCTAGACCGTATTTTGCAGTTTCCAGCTCGGTAACCATAACACACAGAGCTGACATAGCTAACCAAACATCTTCAACATACTGGCCAAGTGGCTCAATTTGATTCTGAAAGCAATAGAAATGTTGGATAACCAAGTTATTCCTAATTCTACTCGGTACATTAACTTCTAGTAATTTTCTGCGGAAATCAACCAATCAACCAATGATGTGCCCTAATCAATGGCCTCGTCTCCAGTTTTATTCAATCTACGACGAATCATCAAGTAAATAATTTGAAACACAACAGACTGAACGATTTCCAGAACTTCAGCGTTGCTTTACAACCAAGCCATTAGCCATAACAGATCAACAATCTCACCTTTTGTTTCTTCTGCTAACCTACTGAAGCCCTGTACAAGAGGCAAAAGCGGATCAGGTAATTTGTTAAGAAGTTCCTAACTTCCCTCACCATTCTTACCTGAGGTTCGAAATACTCACTGTGAGCGGTTGAGTCACGAAGAGAACCCTTTGCTTTATCCTGTCCAGAAGCATATTGCCAACTTAGCGAACTTGCATCTATCTGCAACAGAATGATTTTACCCTGCACATCTACAATAGGAGGGGCCTGTTTCACATCAGTTTTTACCACATCCAAATCCTGAAAGCAGTTACTCAGCTGTTTAAAATGAGCCTGGTTCCTAAGGACCTGTCACAGCAAACACTCACCACCTTGAAATAGTTCTACTTCTGCTGGTGCGTCAGACAGAAAATACCAGACACAGTGTAGGGGTCACATACCTCGCCAATGGTGTCAGGAGTGATATTGACATGGTAGTCCAATGCACTGTGCACTCTTTGGCTTAACACACCTACGCTGCCGTCTATGGTTTACCTGCATATTTGTTATTTGTACTGGAAATAACCGTTCACTAGTAGGTACAACAACCTAATGATGGATCCCAAGTCCATGGCCCATGCCATCCTTTACAAGTACCTGAAATGAAACAAAAAAGCAATATAAAAATCTCTCCCCTATTAATACTATTCTGCAATGCCCGTGTTGTTTGGAAGTATGATGTATTATCATATTTATCCAGCGACACCAAGCAATCGACTTCCAATTTAAATGTCTTCCTGTACGGAATTGTATATATAATGAAAGTACGAATGAAGACTGTAGACACATGGTTGACGCCATCTGGAAATTTGGATAGTTGGCGACATATGAAAAATTTGAGCTGAGCGTGGTTTGCACTCGGATAGCCTAGCAGTAAGGCGACTCTTCATGATAAGCAGGAACTTCGACTTTGGGTCTTCGTTTTGCAACGAAATTTCATTGCTGTTTTTCTATTGTGCAGTTGATGATCGTCTATATTCGGAACCGAGAATACATTCTCAAGTACACGTAGCAGCACACAATATCAGAATCCTGCCACTCGGTCACAGCCACACTCTGTTAATACTGAACTGATAGGGACCTGGAATTTGGATGTATTAAGGTGCTGAGCGGAAATATATAATATTACAAATAAAATTATGGACTGATTTATCCCAGATACCAATTTTTTTTCATTGCATAAAGAAGCTACATTTGTTCCCTACAGAGGCTACTTTTGGAAAACTGTCTATATACATAAAACAGAAAAATGCAGAAAAGACAATGAGCATTATAATATACCAAATGTTAAAAAAATAAACATGCACAGCTGAAATATTGAAGAGAAAAATATTATCTCATTAGTTTGGGCAATCAGTAAAAGAAAAAATTTTAGTTCTTTTTTATATATTTCTGAATCAAACTTTTGAATCCAATAAAATCAATTGGCAAATGTGAAAATCTGCATTAAGGCTTTAAAACTTTACAAACACATCTGTGAAACAGCGCAAAATAATTGCTATTTCACTTACATGTATACAAAGGAAGTTAAACGTCTGTAAAGCAGACACTAGCTCCAATAAACACTGATTACTTATAAGCCAGAATGTGTTTCATGCATGTAAAACGTAATTATATCCTTAAAGACATGAATGTGACATCCCAAAAGGGAAACATATATTTCATTAGTATGCACAATCAAAGTAGGTAGTCAATTCAAAATATCTACATAAGTGAACAAGACTTTCTTTTAACTTTATACACAAATGGCTGTGAAACAACCACAAGAAGTGTCTGTTTCAGTAATACACATAGCCATAGTAGACAGTGAATTCAAAATATGTGAATGAGTGAAGCACTTTCCTTTTTCTTAAAATTCGGCTTACACACTCACTCACACACACACACACACACACACACACCGACACACACACACACACACACACACAAACACACACACACACACACACACACACACACACACACACACACATACACACACAGACACAAACACAAACAAACAAACAACTACACACACAGGCGCCTGCTTGCATCCAGCAGCGGGATAATACGTCGATTTTTGTTTATTTCTCAGTCAAAAATTAATAGACTTTAAAATTCAGAAAGGTAGGATGAACTACATGAAATGGACTATCCATAAAAGTAACGGTTATCATAAAATTCCAGATATTCAAAGAAAATTCTATAGTGAGCATCATATTTCAAATTTTTCTCACATTATGTGACTGTCTAGGCAAATGTGTCATTCGGTATTTTATGAATGAATGTGGCACACATCTTTATTTTTGTTTTATGAGTAGGCAATACGTTCATTATCTTAGACATATTTATGACAGACAGAATAATTTTCAGCACAACTGATGGGACATATATACAATTCTGTGACTGTCTTAAAATCAATGGAAGATAATTATTTGGTGTATGTAGTCTACATTTGTTGAAGAAAAACTTCTTTTCTACAATTCTTTAGACAGTTATTCTGTAAGTTAATCCAATCAAACAAGAAAGAGCAAATCCATTGATTGTTCTTCATTTTTCTCAGGAAGAAAACAAAAATGAAATAAGGCATATCAAATTCTGCAAAGTTGGTGATACCTAGTTCAAAATTTCTCTTGAAATTCAATCCAGCAAACTCTATGGTTTGGGGTACAAAGACAAATTTGGAATCCTAGAATTTCTTAGTCTTACTTGCTCTAGCTCAAGTGAATATTCTGGTTCATATATAACCACAGGAACATGGTTTTCCATCGATTCCACACCAATTTTGCTTTCCTTAGGAAGTGTGGTCACATCTTCAATGCCTGTTTGATTGTGGTCAGGCCATCGAAAAATGACAGCTCTGGCACCTGGACACCACGTAAAACGTACTGTTAAACCTCCCTTGCAAATAATATCTTTATAATCTTTGAAAAATACGATAAATATTTCTAAGGAGTAACGTTCTTCATATTTATTACTTTTTATCTTCCAATTGTGGAAGATGTGGCCCTCTACGATTATCTCACTGACTAGAAATGAAGTCAGTGGCATAAGGACAGATGAGGGAAAAAACCAAGTTTCATTCTAGGCAACGTATTTTTTTTCCTTTCTCTATGATGATAACCTCGAAGAGTTTTGCCACATAGTTGCAGTCAGTTTCTCATTGGATTTTCCACCATATGTTAGATAATCTGTACCATCAGCTCAAATAATCCAGAAGCTCATGTACAGCTGAGAATCATCAGGAGAAACCCAACCATCATCAGGTTATGTCTTAATCTCTGTGTTATTGCTGGTAAGATTAAAAATTTTTTCTATTCTCATTCACAGGGTATGAGAAAAACTGGTACTTCTCTATTTTATTCATTACTTACCATTGATAAAATTTTAATAAATCATTTCTAAAATCAGTGTTACAGTAGCAGCATTGAAGTCAATCCAATTATCACTATCATCAGTTAAAGTTATTTCTAAATCCTGAATGGGATCAAAAAGTTAAGTATATGTAGGATAATGCGGGCATGAATTAGAGGCTGACCAAATCCTGTGTTAGGCTTAAATGAAGCAATAATGTTAGTCTCTAGGCGAAAATGGTCAGTATATTACGGTGTATTGATAATTTTTTACTTATGGACCGTCTGACAGCAACTGAATAAAACACAATTTTAGTGCCATATGCGTTTTGCCTTTATTTTCTGCAAGGCATCATCAGTGGCCTGGAATATGTACATATTGCAGAAAATGTACATATTGCAGAAAATAAAGGCGAAACATGTATGGCACTGAAATTGTGTTTTATTCAGTTGCTGTCAGACAGTCCATAAGTAAAAAATTATCAATATACCATAATATTACATGCAACTGAGGAAGACAGGACTACAAAAAGTTGAAGATGGTCAGTGTACTTTACTTTAAAAACATTCCATCAGCTAAATTAAAATGTATATTAATTAATTCCAATGGAATAAATTTAGGTGCATCATTAGCTACAATCCAAGCACACTTTTAATACTGTCTTTCATATCTATATATAATATAACATCACTCTCAACAATAACTCTATTTAAAGTTCCATCATCTTTAATATGAATACTTGACTTTTTGTAAGAACAAACTTCTCTAAATTTTGTTAACTATATTGACCTACAGGAATATCTATTGTTTCTCCATCACAATATAGTTAATTTTTTTCTACGTAAGTTTTTGAATTAACAAATTTGTAGAAAAATGAACTAGTGTAACATTATTGAAACATTCTCAAATAAGCATAGACAATCATTTTTGAGAACAGATGATTTACTACTCAACTGAAACAGGCAACTCATTTAATATTGAAAAGAATCTATTTCACAATATTATGAGAAGCAAAGTTGCTACTCAGTCAATATTATGAGAAGGAAAGATGCTACTCAGTCACAAATGACTGTGGCTTGAGCTGCTAGAAGCTGCAGTAATGTGTTTGTGGGTTCCATTTGCATGTGTGTTTGTTTGTTTGTTTGTTTGTTTGTGTGTGTGTGTGTGTGTGTGTGTGTGTGTGTGTGTGTGTGTGTGTGTGTGTGTGTGTGTGTTTGTGTGTGTGATCTATTTTCGACAAAGGCCTTGTTGGCTTAAGGCTTATATTGTGACAGTCTTCTTGTAGTTCCTATCTACGGCTCAGCATCTAAAGTATATTGTGAGCAGCAACTTTCCTTTCCATAATATTGTTGAACTACATGTTGATTTGTCAACTGTTTAAAAATCTATTTAGTGGATTGTAAACTGACTGGGAACGACAAATAAGAATTCTAGAGATTAACTCAAAATATAATCATGGCAAGGCTTCAACAATTTCTATTCGGTCTGCAACAATAGGACCAAGATTTTGAGGAAAAGTAACAGTAATGGCAGAGAGATATACTTTAGCTTCAGTATGGCTCAACTGTAACACTGTCAATCACTTGTATTTTCATTCAAAAACTTAGATTAACGAAAAGACTCCAAATTTGTAAAATGATGCTAAAAATCATAGTTAATAATAATAAAATATAGCTACTTTTATTTAAATTGATGAAGAAATTATACAATTAGATGAATGTGAAGATAACTCACTTGCTATACTTTATGATTTCATTCTCGAGAACCATGATATAGTTACAGAAAATTTCATGTGAGTTAGGCATAAAGGTATAGATCATTTTTATTCTATCAACTTGTTCCAAAATACCAGATCTATTAGTAAGGCGTAATCTCAATTTATTAGAAAATTTGTAGACAGGATGACACAAAATTTAGTTGTATATATCATGAATTTATCAGCGACAGTTTGAAATTTGATGGTTTTAAAGATAAGTGTAGTAAAAGTTTGAATGTCAACCAATTTGGTTTCTTAAATAAATATGACAAGGAAGCCTAAAGAAGGAATCTAAAGATACGAAATGACTATTTCCTTAATTAACTAATTCTTTTCACTTTAATAAATGTTACCAAAGTATGACACAGAGATTGTTACAAAACTTGAAAAAACAGAAACATAAGGGAACAATTAAGAGAAGAGTTTAAAAATGTAATGAACAACCAAGGAAAGAGTATGAAGAATAGAAAAAGCAAATCACCCATGTACTGACTCAATCGAAGGAATAGAAGAAGAATTTTCAAAGCTCTTGAAGAAAACGGAAGTTGTAAAACAGTTGGTTCCTTATCAACACCACCACTAGTTTAATGAATTTTATGATATATCACAAATTTAACAATATGAAAGGTTACAGTGTGACTATATGGTAAGTAAATCTGCAGTACAAGATCACTGAAGAAATTTGAAGAACAGGTTGGAGATAGAAAAGAAATAAATTAAGGAGAATGATAATAAAATATATCCATACTACAATGCTACATCATCCACAGTGAAGGTCAAGTTTTTGAATTAAAACATGTTAGCAGATTTAAATTTGGTGGTAATTTACCAGTTAAATTTTATTAAGATACATTTGAAGTTACAAATTGACTGATCGATCTTTGAACTGAAAAACTGGTAACTATGATTTAACTACGGAAAATATGAATAAAGATGTTGTTGATTTATCAAATTATGGGAATATTTTACACCATTTGGGAGAAATATATTCTGAAAATATCTAAATAAGATCAAATCAATTAGAGGTATTAAATACCATAAATTAACAAAAGAATTGGTTCGTATCTATATCCCTACATTAAAAACAGATTTAGAATCAAGTTTTGGTAAAGGTTTGATAAAGAAATATACAGAAAAATCAATTGAATATGTTTGGGCGAATGATGTTAGAGATTTAATTGATAGATTATTAGTAATTCATGGCAAAGAATTAGCTGGAAATAAAAGTTATTATAACGCAAAAGTTTTGGTAATTCAAGCATTAGAATACGAATTTAGTGATTTCAGTTTCAGTAATCCAAAAGGAACTTTGAATAGTTTACCATCTTTGTTGGAAAACTGAAAAGTACAGGAAAGGATTAGTAAACTGGGCTTCAAATGATGTATCAGTTTCAGAGACACATCTACCAGGCTAATTATAATGCTGACTTTTACCAAACTAGATCAAAGATTAGCACATAGCAATAGAGCCACTGATCTGTTAGACAACCCAGGCAAAAAACATGACATTGCATACATAGATAATAAAGGATGAGAAAAATGGGTAGAAACACATAAAGAAATTTAACTTGCTGCAACGGGAAGAACACATGCTTCTGATGCATCAATTGGAGAAAAATTAACCACTAAATCAGTTAGAGGAATACTGTATGCAAAGAGATAATTATGAATAGTTGTCGATAATAATGGTTGGTGTTTATAAAATCGTAAAATTTTTTTTTGTATGTATATGAATAACTTGAGCATTGATTATGCTTTGCTACCTAGTGCGAAAACTAAATCAAAATCAGTTAAAATTATACTCAGTACTGAACAGTTACATAGTACAGCTGCACAGAAATAAACAGAAACATAAAGAAATTTTCAATCGCTCTTATAGAATAACTAGTCATAGTCTACTCACATTAGTAAAAGAGATTATAGTAAAATAGATTATTCAATGTTCAACAAAAAAGAATGAAGATCCAGCACTAGGAAAGGAAGAGGGGTGTTTTTTCCATTGTGGCTGTGTTAGCATATTTACCAACTACTTGCATACCAGCAACTGGGGCAGCTGGTACTCCAAAAGCAGGGAAGAACAAAAATGGGCTATAGAATTAGAGGAAGAAAAAAGTCTCAATTTAGCAATGGAGAAAAAGGAACTGGATTAAAATGAATTAGAGAAATAATCAATTACTATCCTATTGCATTAAGTAATAATGATATAAAAAAACTTCTAAGATATTTAATATTAAACACTCTGATAGAGTTTCTGTGATTGATTAATTAGTTACTAAATCAGAAAGTATTACAGCAGAATAGTTAATTTTGATACATCTGATAATGTAGGTCATAATTGGTTACACTATTATAAGAATAACGATAAAGATTTGTATTTGATTTAGTTGCTGGTATCAGACCAACAACCAGTTCAACATTTGGGAAAAAATGGACTACACAACAATACTCAGAGGATACGAATTTTGATAAGTAATATGCACTCACCTGTGTGTATTTGCTATACCACTATTAACAGATAATTATAAGTTATATAAAGTTTTACATATAGGAAATGGACATGTGTGAAAATAAGATGTATCAAAGCAACTCGAAGATAACTGTGAAAAACGCTGAAAAATAAACTTCAAAAACTCAAAAAAAGAATTAGAATCAAAAACTGAAATGTGTTGTTCAAGTATTAAAAAACAAATAAATTTCAAAAATTATTTAAAGAGTTTTTCAATGTTTTAAATGTTGTTTATAATATATGTTTAAAATTAAAATTATTAGTAGATAAAATTATAGAAAGTATATGTTAACAAATTAGAAAAAAAAAATTAAGTAACAATTTTGAAGAATCTAAGATTTATTGATTATGAAGCTAGATGAGTATTAGATATAAAAATTCTTTAAATTTTTTGATGGAGTTACCAAATAATAGTTAGAACCAAGTGAGTCATTCTTGTTGGTAAACCTATAAGCATTTTAACACATTTCAGCATTTATGTCACACCAAGACTTCTTAATGAAAAAGTAATGCAGATTCATCAAGAGAACTATACCGCTATAACACATACTGATGAAAAGATAAAAAGCATGAATATTACTCATACATTGGCTTTAGGTAGGTGTAATAGACTAGAAAATATATTACATGTGAGACAAATTAATGAATTTGCTTTTATAATAGAAAATGAACAAAAATTACACTGTTTTGAATACAATTTTGGGATTACACGAATTTTTGTTGGTATAAAGTGCGTAAAAAATATTTGAAATTTGGTGGCTTTGGTATTACAGTAAGTGTATCTGATAAGCTATATGAATGAAATGATAGCAATCAATCAATATTGGTACACAAATCAAATTTTCTAACTGTAACACTAAAAGATACAATTACAACCCTACCACTTGATCTAAAGTTAATTGTATTTGGTGAAATAATTTAAAATTTAATAACATCATAATCTATATCAATAGATAACCACATACAGCGCTTGATGACCAGAAAACTTAGTTACACATAATCCTCACATAGTAGTAACTATGAATGGAAGACAGAGGACTGTTAGTCTTTGCATTGTTTACAAGACTAAAAATTTACATTAAAATAATGTAGGTGATGACCAGGCTTTTATTGAGGAAAAAATTATGAATTACATACATTGACAAGAAAAAATTATAAAATTGGAAATGTTATTTCATTCAGTATAGATGATCTATGGCAACCTGATCTTGTAAAAATAGAATCTGGCAACTTGGAACTTCAAAGGAATACCAAATATAAATAAAGGACATTAATATTCGTTAAGTGCTACTGATGTTTTTTGAAAATGTTGGACTATTCTTGCTAAAGGTAGAATAGGTAGGAAAGTGGCTGGTGCTTTTGAAGAAGTATTTAAAGTAAGAACACCAAGAAATCTGCAAACAGATAATACTATAAAATTTTACAATACGTATTTTAAAGAGTTTGTGAAGAAATATATCTAGAACCATTGCTCAACTTTCTTAGAAATGAAAGTTTCCTTGCAGAAACATTTAATAGAATACTGAAAGAAAAGTGTGGCAAAATTATCATTTTAAAGTAAATTGTAAATGGAGAGATATATTCTTAGAATTTTTTGATGAATACAATAACGCAAAACACTCAAAAATAAAAATGAGTTCAATAGAAATTAATGGTAAAAACAGTGAGTCAATTATTATTGTACCTAATGATAAACCAAAGTTTTAAATATGAGATAACATGAGAAAGAGTAAACGTTGAGGAATTTTGGAAAAAGGACACCTATCTGAATGATCGATAGAAATTTTTGAAATTGAAAGTGTTATTCACTCTGGTCCCATCACAAATAAATTGAAAGCATTGGGAGGAACAGAAGTGAAATTAATTTTTTATGAGCAAGAACTGCAGAAGACAAAATATCCTGATGCCTATATTATGGAGAAGGTCCTGAGAAAGAAATGAGGTACAGTACATGTTTAGTGGTTGGGTTTTGATAATTCACAATACGAAAAAAAATAATTTTTTAAAATAATTTTATGCCATAAATGGAATTTGTTAATGAAACTTTAAAACTGTTTCATATTCATTACAATATTAGTTATGTTAATTGTGTTATTAAAGAAGATGAGTATACTTTGCTATTGGTATAAAAGTTAATAACAGTCATATAAGGTCAGAATTATCTGAGAATTTTAAATTTGAGTCGACTCAGTGAGATGCATTTAGTGAGTTTTGTTTATTAGATGTATATAAAAACTTTATAAATGTCTTATAACATTGAATTATAGCAAAAGAAACTGGGTTTTCACTTTTACTAAAGAAGATTTATTTTATCACTAACAAATTCTTCTTGTGTCCAGCCATTCATAAGATTAACATAAATGTGCCAGTCTTTCATTCTCTTGTACAAGCTTACTGAATTGGCATCATAATTAACTATCAAATTTTCTTCAAAATTTGGATGATTATCTCTAGTAGTGGTCAACCGACTTTGTTTATTCCTTCTTTGCGCTAAAGTGACATAATAACTATATTTGCAGTTAGCATCAAATATTATTAAAAGAGAAAATGTAGATCTTACTTGCTCATGAAATTTGTGAGGAAAAACAGGATGTAATACAGTATCTATTTCTGTTTTTCTATAGCATTATTTCAATAGCATATCGGGTATTCCATTTCAGTTTTGAATGTGATCTTTTCGAATTTTATTCAAATTTTCCAAGTGAATTATTTGACCCTGTTAGGTATCTTTCAGAACTTTCATTTATTTCCTTTTTCAATTTTATATTCTCCATGTTCTCCGATCGATGGTAAGGCTTCTTCATAAACCCAGTCTTGAAAACTTTCTGCAAAATAAACCCTTGTATTCGTAACTAAAGAATGTAGGTCAGAGACATGGATAAAATTTGTCGATTTTTTTACCCATTTATGCAGCGAAGTCTAACGACTATCCATATTTTCTTATCTTTTACGATAGGTTTCTTTAACATGGGATTGTATAGCACCTTGAGAACGAACATATCATAAAAGGTCAGCAACTTGATTTGCACAAAACCAAAGATTATTCTTTCATCAGTTATCACATATATTTGCTTATTATTGTATGAAGGTTATTGTTGACAAGGTGTATGATCGACTCAATTTATACAGATTAACAATGTATTAGATAAACTATTTTAAGGCAAAATCTATAACAGGCTTAGCAAAAATTTCATTGTAAAAATTCCTTCTCTTCTCATTTAATACCTCGACATCATCATTTGACAGTTGATTTAATTTAACAACAAAATAAGATGAAAGATGTTGAAGTGAATGTTGCAATTTTTTTACTTTATCTGATCGGCGTTCAGCAAAATTAATATCAAGCATGTATTCTATCAATTTATAGTCTGTATTCATATTTTACAAAAGAAAATGCTTTATCTTCTTTAGACCATCCACTACCAAAACTGGATACTTTCCTGGGATATTTAGTCCCAGTTTAAATTATGACATTCTACCATATATATATATATATATATATATATATATATATATATATATATATATATACGAAAAAGTAAATAGCCTACGTCCATCCATTTATTAGATTATGATATGTTTTTATATGACTATTGCTGTGGTGAAAACAATCTATTTTTGACATAACAATGTAATTGGATAGATAAAAAAATCTACTCTTTCAGCAGTGGCAGAACACTCATATAAAAGACTGTTGTAATTGGAAAGTTTTCAGAGGCAGTAGCTCCTTCGTCAGACATAAGGGATGAATAGCATGGAAGAAGGGTGAAGGAAAAGACTCGAGGGTCTTGGAAAAGGGTAGATTTTGGGAAAGTCTTTCCTTGTCACCCTGAGTGGCATGTCCTGCTAGGCCGCTGTTCACGCTGACTTTCTCAAATTCTACCGCTTTTCCTGGAACTCTCTAGCCCTTTTGCCTTCGCCGCTATTCCAACCCCTTCAACCCTTCTGCCTGAAGAAGGAGCCTCTGGCTCCATAAACTTGTCATCTTTTATCTGGGTGTTCTGCCGCCGCTTCGTGAGTACAACTTTCATCTATCCACATGATTTAGTGAGTGCTATTTACACTGTTATTAAGTGGACTGGAAACAATACAGATGATTAGTCACACACAATGAGAAATAAAGGAAGGGTTTACTCGTTTCAGCTTCAGTGATCTGGTCTACAGTACTAGAATGGACATAACGTACAAAATATTCAGGGTCAGGATAAAAGTAATTGATGGCTGACAAAGCACCTAACTGAGGGGCAAATGCTAGTTGCATGTAGTTGTACATCAGTTACATACTGGTAAATTACATGTACAGGATATGTCCTGGACAATTGCGACTTTCTTGACAACATGTGGTGAAACGATTACATAATAATACCTAGAAAACGAATAATCGTCTTGTCAGAAACATAAACACGATTACATTACTCGCAGTAGAAGAGCTACAACATATACTTGAAGAGATCGCCATATACTAAGGTAACATGCCTGTATAGGCTCCCAGACTGATTGACTCGCTGCTGTCAGTGTTTCTCTTGTTACTATAGCACATGCGGCGCTAGTAAGGGCCATTTTGTTGTACAGTGGTGTTGGAACCTGCTAGTACACCAAATTTTTCACGTTTCCCCAGACAAAATACCCTTGGGGGTGTAATCACAGACTGGTACCATACCCTAGTGTGTATGTATGTTGATAAATAAACCATGCAAAAGGGAAATAGTTCACCTACATAACACAGTTTAAGCAAGAATCCCTGTTATTACTTTCAGCACTTGCACTGGGGTGTGTAACAGCCACGTGTTTCATTTATTTCGAGGGTGATTTTCGCTATGCAATTTCTCGACATGTAACTGACATATTGCGATGCAACCAATGCCATTCCTTTGGTCATTTTTCATGTTACCAGTATTTTAACAAATAATATGGGGTGTCCATTTAAAAATATTATTTTTGTCTAAATAATGTTTGCTTAGGTTTGAAGATGTCTCATAGTATTTACTTTCATGCCCATAATAATCGCTTTTCAATGTCTGTTGGTGTTCTAGATATATCTGCACTGAAACGCTTAAGTGGGCCAAGCTGTATACCATATATATTTAAAGAAACGTGTAGCCACTTTCTGTCAGCCTATTTGCTAGGATAGCAGGTAAAAATTTGAGGTAAATCAGTCTACAACTTTTTGAGACTTTTGTATATTTTTGTATGCCCCACAAATTAAAAAGAAATGTAGCTAGTATATTTTATAATATTTATTATAGGATCGTGTAATAATTTTAAGTACATTGGTCAAACACTTTTCCAGGCTTTTGGTAACAACCTTTCCCATACATATAGAATAAATGTATAGCCCATGTCTATCTACCAGTTTCGTGTAACTTTGAAGTAAATTAGGTAAGACCTTTTTGAGATTTTTTGAAAATAGCAACATTAACCAACCACTTGTCTTTATTTGGTAGTATGGTTTGTGGATTAGAATGGGTAGGGGGAACCTATCTTATAATCGTTGCGCTATCTAGCGAAAAGTGCCTTCCTTTACTGTGTGATTTCATTTTTCCTTTCTTGAGTTACTCGTTTCTTCGACTATTCTCTTAGTAGATTGTAAAAATCTTGCGCTTATCTTTTTCTACATTTCTTAATCCATCTTTAGATCAAAGTGTTATGTGGCAGAGTCTTGTCTTTAACTCTTTCATATGCCTCCCTAGCCTGCTCATAAAATTTCACTGCATGTTGTTGGCTTTTATCTTGAAATATTCCTTGTATATTATATTTTTATCAATTTTCTTCGAGAACTTGCTTATGAAGGACTTAGTAAAATCAGTATCATGAATCCTATATGCCAAAAATGGCATTTTGAAGTGCTGACAAATAACCATTCCTTTCTGTCACTTGTTTCAGTGTGCTTTTGGTACATTGTAGTGAAACTTGTTGTTGGTGTTGTGGTCTTCAGTCCTGAGACTGGTTTGATGCAGCTCTCCATGCTACTCTATCCTGTGCAAGCTTCTTCATCTCCCAGTACCTACTGCAACCTACATCTTTCTGAATCTGCTTAGTGTATTCATCTCTTGGTCTCCCTCTACGATTTTTACCATCCACACTGCCCTCTAATGCTAAATTTGTGATCCCTTGATGCCTCAGAACATGTCCTACCAACCGGTCCCTTTTTCTTGTCAAGTTGTGCCACAAACTCCTGTTCTTCCCAATTTTATTCAATACCTCCTCATTAGTTATTTGATCTACCCATCTAATCTTCAGCATTCTTCTGTAGCACCACATTTCGAAAGCTTCTATTCTCCTCCTGTCCGAACTATTTATCGTCCATGTTTCACTTCCATACATGGCTACACGCCATACAAATACTTTCAGAAACGACCTCCTGACACTTAAATCTATACTCGATGTTAACAAATTTTTCTTCTTCAGAAACGATTTCCTTGCCATTGCCAGTCTACATTTTATATCCTCTCTACTTACAACTTTTAAAATGCTTTTCCAAATTTATAGAAACATATGTCCATAACTTTTTCTAAATTTAAAATACTATATTTATATGCTAAATAAAACACAACTACTGTCACCTTACAAGAATTCTCTAGTAAATAATTTATATAAATTTCTTTTTGTATTTCATACATTAAATGTGTGTTTAACTTACGAATCTACAATTAGAATGAACACTTATGAAAAATTTGAAGTCTTCCTACGACATTTCACCCAAAATACTTCCACTCATTTCCATGTTTTTTATGGAAAGTTGATAATAGTTCAATTTTTGTTTTTCAGTTAGTTATATGTTCCATGGATCATTTGTGATAATTGATGGTAATGATGTGCAATGGGTCATTTTATGTTCACATCACAAATTAATTTGTACATACCTTCACATTTTGAAAATTTCTAAGTTTTTTATTTTTATATATTTATTTTTTTCCAAAAAGAAAGAAGATGTCCAGATCTGAGTTAGTAATTGTTACCCACCACAATTTACACATTACAGTAATAGAAATTCTTCAACAGGACAGAAGGTGTTGTTATGGAGAAAATTCCTCAATTTCTTATCAGATTTTACAATACGGTCTGCCAGACACTTTGTTTCATTGGGTAAGTCATCAAAACATTTTCTTCTAGCATTCTGAACCACGCTTTGTCCTAATAAAAATCTTAATGTGAAGCAACGAATGTTATTTTTCTTTCTGGTAGTGTAAGTACATATGTATCTCATTTTACTTTGAGCTGTAGTGGATTACTTACAACTAAATAAATGGGAGGATAAATACACTGTGAAGCATTTATCAGAATGCTGAACTCCTAAACAGGTGTCTACAAGATGATCATGGTTGAGCACCACATATTTTTCTTACAGCACATTTTTACATAATTAAGACTTTCTTTCTTAAAGATGAGTTACTCCAGAGTATTTTTCCTTATAGCATTATTGAGTCAAAACATGCTAAATTCAACTTGTCTATCTCTCTTTCCCCAAGGTCTGCAATGATTCTAAGTGCGAATGTGGCTAAACTAAGTTGTTTTAGTTCCAAGGCATGCTTTTTCCCATTTTAAATTCTCATCAGTATTGGCCCCCAAGAATTTTGAAGTTTCCACACTATTTATTATTTCCTCACCTTTTTACTCTTATGATTGTGTAACACGTCTAGATGTGAATACGGGGTATGTTATGTCTTTTTAAAGTTAAGAGTGAGACCATTCACAGAAAACCAGAGAACCATACATTTAAGAATTCTGTTTACTATTTCTTATGTTTCCATATGTATGCTTCGATTGATTACAATATTAGTGTCATCAGGAAAAACAACTTGTTTTGCTTGTGTATACTAGATGGAAGAATGTTTACACATATAAGGAAGAGTAGCAGACCTATGACTGAATCTTGGGGAATCCCATAGAGTAATTCTCCTCAGTCAGAATTATACCTGTGGGCTATATGTACAACTGTCTGTATTGTTTTGGTTAGATATGGCCCTATCCATTGGTTGGCTGTACCACCATCGCATAAACCATCAATTTATCTAGCAGAATACTGTGATTCATGGTGTAAAATGCCTTAGAGAGGTCGTAGAAAATAGCAAACAGCACTATTTCGTTATTTAATACTTGTGAAATCTGGGGATTGAGTGAGTAGATGACATTTTCTACTCTCAAAAATTTTGGTAGCTGATGTCAGCAGTAAAACTGGCCAGGAGTTATGTATCTCACTCATCATACAGGGGGTTAACAATGGCCTATTTCAGTCTTTCTGGTAAAATGCTTGGATTTCATGATGTATTACGTATTTCAGATGAAACTAGGCTTATTACATGCTAATAAATTTTTGCTACTCCATTGCAAACACCATCAAAACCAGATCAGATTTCATTTTCGGGAGAATGTATCATTTCCTCAATTGAGAAGGAGCTGGCGACTGACTGAATTACATGAAAGTTACATTTTCAACAAAACGCAATAATTGTGCTCTAGAACCATTTGTTCCTAAGCTTTATACTAAATTAAAGAAATGATAATTAAGTGCGTTTTCTACGTGTGATTTTATCTGTAGCCCTTCCATTCAGTTAAATCGTGAAGATACCTTGTTATGTGGTTCGTTGTCCTGTCTTTTAACCTTTCATAGCAATTTCATTAATTCACAACTGAATTTGTGGTCCAGGACTTAACGTACTGCATTTTACTACTGTGTTTACTGCACTATCGTTTCTGTAAGCAAATTCGCTTCATCACTAGACTTACCTTATTGTGTACTAACATTTATAATTTTTTCTATGTAATTGACTTATTTGTCCTTTTTAGAGTTCTTGCCTGATATCAAGTATTAGGTTTCTGTCATTTTGTTCAGTAAGGATGTTCCTTATGCTACTTGGTGAAAGACCATGTGAAAGTATGGTACCATCACATGACAAAATGTTTGATACTAGTTATTAATTGAAATGGTGAAGTTATCGATCTGCCATCATATGATGTGTATTACAGCTACCTCTCATTTAGTCGAGGTCAGAAGTACAAAATACGTAATCTGTGATTGCAGACAATGCTTTTCAAGGGGACAATAATTCTTGTTACTACACACAAGCATGAATATTGTAATTGCAGTAGAACAGTCTGTGAGTTGAGTCAAAGTGATGCTCTATCCAGTAGTTTGGACTGTTTAGCTAATGAGTTCATAAGACGATTATTCGCTCCACAGTCGGTTACCATATAATTTTCTGCATGAACGTGATCATTAACTTACTGTGGAACATGGAGTGTGGCTTAGTTGTGTTTAGTTAAAAGTGTTGATATTTCTTGAGTATCTGTAATAAAACATACAGTTCTTGAACTCTTAGCAGTCATTGTTATTAGTTGATTCGGTCGTCATCCGTTCTCTTAATAATCACCACTTACAGTGAGCTAATTATTAAAGTCATGGAGAAAAATGAATGAGAAATTGTGTATATAGAATCCGAGACATGTTATAACTGCAGCCATCCATTCTGCCCATATTGGTGGGCAGTTTTTGTCAGATGATGCTTTGTTCATCTTAAGTATCTGCTCTTTCATTTCTGTACATTATTACCCTATTACTTGTGCTGTATTTTATTCCTCTTTTGTTGTTTGCGTTATTTTCGACTAAACTTCTGTAGTGGTACTAAGTGTTTGTCTTTCTCACCATCCAAGAAATACATGCATCACGCTTCCCATGGTGGAGTATCTGAACTGTAGTTTACTCTTTATTCCATGTTGCTATTCCTTGATTGTTTAATAACCTTTCATAGTAATTTCATTAATTCAGAACTGAATTTGTGGTCCAAGACTTAACATACTGCATTTTACTACTGTGTTTAATGCAATATTGTTTCTTTTTGGCATTACTTTACATGGACAACGAGATGTATCTCACTCCCATAAAACTATATTTCCTTGTTGCCTCGATTCCTAAAGCAAGAGTGTAGAATCTCACAAAAATCATTTTTTAAAGTAATGACACATTCTGGGTTATCAAAAATCTAGGTAAAATTATTTTTTGGACTAAAGACAGCTATGTCGCATTGCATATGTAATTTCTTCTTGTTTGTTTAACATATACAGACATCTAACAATAAAATTTTTATTTATTTCCATTTTGCTATCATATTTCCTTGAATATGTGGTACAGTTTCTAAAGTGAGAGTTATAGTTTTCTGCCATTTTGTTATCGTATTTCCTTTAATATGTGGTACTGTTTCTAAAGTGAGAGTTATATTTTTCTGCTTTGAGTAATACATAGTGTCAACTATACACTTTTGTTAGAATTTATTGTCATTAGAGTAAATGTTACTTTTCAATTATGTTTGCTTAAAATGTGAGATTCTATTGGATTTTTCCTGAAAATTTTATGCATGCCTTTTATTTAATAACACAATTTTTTTCCATGTGAGTGTTGGTGAAATACTTCCTGAATCTCTACATTAATTAATGTCTTTGTAACTTCTACATTTTTGTAGGAAGTTTACTAGAGTAAGTAAAATACTACTTGACATTTATTACATCATATGTTCCATAGAATCACATAATCTCATGTATGTTCTATGCCTGACATTATGTGAGGGGAATTCTGTAACAAACCAATATATATTTTAACTTCTGAAGGAAACAGAAACTTACAATACCACTTTATTTTCAGTAACGATGATTCCGATTTTTGGCCGCAAAATAATCACACAAGGTGCTGGTGGACAATGTTCTGTATCTTTCAGAGTTATTATGTAACAATAATTTTACAATTTTTTGTGTGTTGATGTCACATTACAAAAATTTGTTAACCAACAAATATAACCTTAGAGTGACCTGAATTCACAATTAATATATGCCTAAGCAAAATGCAATATGCTTTTCGTTTTTATTCTTGATGTCCTCTACAACACATACAATGTACATCTTATTATTTTACAAATTTAATTATATGGTGTAGAAAGAAACCTTTCTATAGAAAAAAAGAATTGTTTTTATATTCCAAACTTACAGTTAACTGGTTCAAAACTAACTTAAATTTCTTGACACTTGTTTTTGTAACTATACAAATATATTCTATTTCCATTAAATTTCCAAGAATTTTGCATTCATAAAAAAATTTATTTTCATTCTCTGTTATTAAAAACGAGAGTTACACCTTTTATTAAATTGACTGTAAAAGCTTCTGGACGTCGCAGGAGGGCATATTATTTTCACATATGGTCAAATTTACACCAAAAGCTTCAGCCTAGTGCTTCATTATAGTGCAATTATTTCTTATAAGCTCCTACATTTGTCTCTAGCGAAAATGTAGCTTTGCCAAATAAAACCCACAAGAAAAGGACGTCTGATTGCTGTGCTCTTTCATTTGAATGATATTTCAAATTTATTATAGCAGCACTGTCATTTACAAATGATTGCATGTAACAGTTACATATCTTGCACGTACAACATATCAAAAATTTCGTTTTGTATACTGTATACAGTTTCCAAACTGAGCTGAATGTCGTTATGTTTTCCTGTTATTTTCTGCATAATTCATAATTATCAGTTTTGCTAACTATACAGATTTAAGAAAAGTCAAGTACAGTCATCATTGGTCTGTTCAAATTTATCTCTTACTGATTAAAGTTGTACTGTGTTAGTCTTCCTCTATTTTATTTGCAGTTGTACAATTTTACTTACTTTACTTTGCTATAACGTCACATTCTGTAGCTCTCCTAGATTTGGCACAGCTAATTCAAGAAGATCAGCTAATGCCAGATGACTTGTATATATATGTGTATTGGTGTATATGGAGTTGCACAAGGAAAAAATGTATTCATACGATAATGAACTTCATCATTCCACAGTTATTTTGAGATGCAAGAACTTAACAATGAAAATGTATTAGTCAATAATTGTACTTATGTTCTAGTTTTGCCTTCTTATGGAATGAGGTCTTATTAATCAACACGAAATATACACTTCACAATCAATTGGTCTAGAGATAATTAACCATTACATTAGGTGTACTGGTTTTATGTGGGACACCTTGCATAAACACATTCACACAGGTTTCTCTAAATTTCTCTTGCCCCAAGCTGCCATGCTAAATACTAAAATACTTGTACTAACATGGATTTATGAGAAAATATAATTAATGTCTCATAAAAAGTAGGCGAAACCACTTTCCAAATAATTAATGCATTAGTAGCATAAATTTGTAACATAAACATTCCTCATCACAATATGCCAAAGCCAAATGTCGCTGAAAATGTTCATAGATAGCGATCATGAGGTACCTATTGTTAATACTGTGTGCATATAATGTCAGAACTTCTCTTAAAATTCGTATTTTATTATACGCTGTTTTCATGCAGATGGCTAAGGATAATCATTTACTCATAATGGCTATGACGAGTTTATTAGTAAAATATCTTATTTAAATATTATTAATTTTTAAACGATACAGAGAAAACATATGAGTTTCGTTGATAAAATAAATCCAGAATTGTTTTTAAAATAATTCTCAATACCTGTCTACAAACTGCAAGTCATTCCTCAGCAACATCTACAAGTTACTTATCCTTTTCAGAAAGCTTGAACTGGACAAGGATGACGAGGTACGTCGTCATAGCCGCCACGATGCTCTTCAGCAACGACAGATCCAGTGTGAAGAACCCAGCTGCGCTGTAATGGAGTGTGCTGCGCGCCAGCTGTTCCCCAAATAGCTGCAGCTCTTCCTGACAACGACAGCCAGCAGCCAGGGGCAGCATCTGAAGTTTGGTGACCAGCCGCTGAGTACGACTGGCTTCTTCGACAACTACGTCACTGCTGTAAGCTATGCTGAAGAATCGGCAAACCAGCATTACGGTCCATTGCAACAATATAACACAGTTATTCAGTGATGTAGATGACATCTCATTTAATTGTAGTAGCAAAACCGTAATTGTGTAGAACAATGCGACAATATTCACGAAGGAGCAAGTCACTTCTAAGAGACTGTATAGACCATAAGCACTGTTAACAGTTATTGTGAGATCGCTTAGGAGGCAATAGATTTTACGAAAGTTTTTCACTGTTGCACAACTATCAGTTTTCAGGGATATTCGATTACAACTTGGTCTGTTGTATGTAAGATGTTTTAAAGATACATGAGCTTCAGAGATTACTAACCTTGACGGTAAGGCATATTCTCTGATAAACAGATCACCATTACTTTGTGTGTTTTGTTTAGATAGCGAAAGTTGCAATGTTTCAAAGATCTTTATATCAAGTTCATTTTCTGAGCAAATGTTGAACACTTGCAACAAATTCTCATTCAGCTGAGCAAACCGTCTTCCCACAGCCTGGTTAAGAACGATAAACTGCAAAAGTACGATATTTCTCATGACATGTATGATATGAACATGTATTTCTGAAAATCTTACTGTAAATCCGTTATCCCAAAGAATGTTACCATACAGAATAGCTGAGTATGCGATTACTAGAGCTGTTCCCCTTAGCAGAAGAGTATTCAGCCGAAGGTACTCAGTCTCCTCATCGCTATACAAGAAAGTGCCAACAAAAATCAATTTTACGAAGAAGGAGTGAGCGTCGATTTTTTTAAAAGTAGAATTCCATAGAATACATGCCACAGCAGCAATTGTTCCGAATGTAACACTACATATGTAAGTATACTTTGTAATACTTTCCACATTTTGGTGCCCTCCAGTTAGTTTCCACACTATATCGCAAATGACAGAGGCAAGAAGAAGCAGTGCCACAAATACACTGTACAACCTCGTCTTGTTGCGCACAATCACCCGACCACTTACACTGTCGAACGAAATAGGAGCAGTTCCAGTCGCTTTACACAGGAAAAAGAAAACTCGAAATTCTGTGAACAGTTTTCTTAACGTGTACATCTGCACCGAATCTCGTCGCGCCAAACGACGAGCCCTTTAAGAGTGAAGCGACGCGTAGGCGAGTAGAAACAGCCACCCACTGCGTTCCGAGTAATCACTTCGCTTTTTCTGTGTTCATTACATGCCACTCAAGAAAGCGAAATTTGTTTGTTTATCGAAAAGAAAACCTTTTCCAGTCTCTTCAAGGTAATCCCTTTGTGTCAGTCTTCTGTTGTCCAAGAACAATGGATCGCTCGATTTTACTTCCTAAATATAATGTCAAATTATTCTAGTGCAGTACGTTTACGAACAACTGAATTCAACTCTCTTCCTAATTTGCACATATAGCAACTGCTTTCATTCACATGATGGTTGCGGCAGACTCCATTGTCTCCACGGTTTATCATTTTGAATGCGTGGGTAATTTTTTGGTAATAACGACTGGCATTTATATATAACCAAAACCTACGCTGCCGCTCTCACAGCATGCCACCAATTGCGACACAGATAGGCTGCACACGTCAGGAAAGTCATAACCTTTACTGTGTAATCGTATAAAAAGAATAGTTGTACTAGGATTTCAAAACATATTTTCAAGGAAACGTATACCATCTCCCGGTTCCGACCAAAGTGTTCAGGTTCTCCTTATGTGTAAGGCAAATGCCAAAACAGAAAATACTCTCAAATATTCATCGTTGTGACTCATTCTCTGTTAACATCCACCTAGCTTGTAATTTGGCTGAAAAATACCTGAATTTATAAAGGGTCATTACTCAGACAGATCACTTTACCTATGGCATAAAAGTAAAAAGAGGCCATGTAAAATGAGTCCCCTACATTTTGTAGTTATCGCACCTATATTTTGATATGTACTCTTGTCTTGGCAACCGTTCTTCAGTGCACCTCTTTCGTCATATACCATAGACTTTTGAAGGGATTTATGACTGTTAAAAGTTAGAGGAAGTGGCATTTATATGCTTCAGTTCCACAATGCGTGCAATGTCAGGCGTAAACCTGCTCAAATTTATTTTATGACGTTGTGTATACATTAAATATGCAACGGAATTAAGGCGAAGACTTCGACGCAATGATGGAGGGGTGAAGTTACTTTATATTTTACCAAACATTTCCCAACATAATGTTATTTCTACTATTTACTTTATAATAACTGTAGAAAACGGCAAGTCATGAGTGGGGCTCAGACCAGAATTTAGTCGTATTCTATAAAGTGGACATATCTTTTAAAAAAAGCATATTATCTCGTACAACATATCCTGTATCTAGGAAGAACAATTAATTAACCTACTTCCTGAAGATAGGTGGGAAATAAATATCCACTATCTTTGTCTTTAAAATTAGCATTTATACCTCGTGGGAAGAAACAGGGAGTGAGGACAGAATAAGAAGTCGACGACTCTTGAGCATTGAAATATATGATCGTTCATGTGACAGAAAACTACTGGAGGAATTAGACAATATATTGATATCAGCATTCACTACAAATACTGATATAGTTTCCAAGGGACGGAAATCCAAACTCTTATGTGTTTGAGAAAATCGTAATCCATAGCAGCATTCCCAACCACATAAATATTCGTACTGCTCGAAGAGTTCAGGATAATGCCTTTAGTTGGGCCCAGTGTGGGTCGTTAACTGATTCAAGGCCGAGCGTTAAAACTTTAACAAAATCGGTGAAGTTAAAAACTTCCAGATTTGAATACATATCTGGGTATTCTTTCTAATCATTTAATTAAGAATTATTCAATTAACCAGTCTCTTAGTGGGAATCCTATGCTCAAAGTCAGTTGGTGTCAGTACCATATACAAATACTTAAACCTGAATAGCCACAGGGGAACCTGAATCATGGTTAGTCTAATAAAAGTTGAAAACAGAATTTAGAGATAGAGACGATTTTCTGAAAGCGATCAATAAACTGAAGGACTTGAGAAGTTCAGAATTAACTACCAAACACTGAAGTAAGAACTGAATTTCGTTAACGAGTGTCCTGAGGACATGTATTCAGCATCAGACCTATGACAAAGCACTAACACCGAGCTCCACGTTATATTCATGAGTATTAGAATAATAATGCTGTCATTCCTCGGTATAAACTTTGACTATTAATTCGTGTAAATCGCAGTAGTTACCTACACTGCAAACTGTTCCGGCGTAACATCAAGCGCCGGCACCTCGGCCTGGAACGTAACAGTAGAGGAGGCTGTGAGACGTCATCAGCCAATAGTACACCGACTAGGACCGCACCACGACGAGACCGGCCCCAATACAAAGAGAGTATACGCCCCGCTGTGTACTACCCGCCGCCACAATAAAAGACGAGTCGTGATCCAAATGACTTAGCCGTGACTTGTAATTCATATTAATGATTTGCATGGAAATTGTATATATCGGCCGGCCGGAGTGGCCGTGCGGTTCTAGGCGCTGCAGTCTGGAGCCGAGCGACCGCTACGGTCGCAGGTTCGAGTCCTGCCTCGGGCATGGATGTATGTGATGTCCTTAGGTTAGTTAGGTTTAATTAGTTCTAAGTTCTAGGCGAGTGATGACCTCAGAAGTTAAGTCGCATAGTGCTCAGAGCCATTTGAACAATTTTTTTCTTTTTTGTATATATCGAAAGGCATTGATTATTTACATGTTGCCAGTATCTTGCAACAGTTCACTGTAAATCCGCTAAGTATTGTCAATCCATTTTACTGTAACAGTCTCCATTAATATGATATGCTTGAATTGTTGTCTAGCTAGCCGAGAAAACAGCTTCCTATGCACCCTTTATTAGACGGGTGGACCGGACAAAACATTTTGACGACGAGCTTTCATAAACAAACCCCGCGCTTCCCGACCACGGAATTTTCTGGCGCATAAATTCTGTCTTGTTTTTACTTAGCAGGGGCATATCCTCGCTTTAACAGTCTCTTTTGCTAATCAGTGTTTTCCGATGAGCGTCGCAGAAATTTTCTTTGCTTTTGTACTTATTTTCCTTGCTTGCCTTGTCTGTTTCTTGCATTTGTCTCTTCCAACATTCCCACCCTCCTATCCCACTCCCTGCTCATGGGCCACAGCTGCCAGCTTTCGAACCAACACGGCTAATGCAGATGTTTCAGTTACAGACTCAGCAGATATCTACACTGCTCAATACGGTGCTGCAGCTACTGGCCAACGCTGCTCGCCTGTTGGAACAAATACCACCTACAGCAGCTAGTGCTATACCGCGTTTTCGGCATTTTATTAACAAAAAGAGGAATGGATCGAGTGGTTGCAACAGTTTGAAGCCCACATAATTCCTCACAACGTACCAGATACTTTGAAAAGCCATTACTTTCTCTCAATGGTAGGAAATGCGGTGTTCAAGCTTGTAAACAAACTTTTCCGCAACGCCACTTCACTTGAACATTTATATGATCAGGTTGTAGATTCGCTAACAAGCTATTATGACCAACAAGTGAATGTATTAGTAGCTAGGTATCAGTTCTTTAATTGCAAAAAACGGTGAGAACAAACATATTGCGAGTGGGTAGCAGATTTGCACGGCATGACGAGGAGACGCAAATACAAATGTGCTTGTGGTATTTTATATTCAGATGTTATGTTGCGTGATGCGATCGTGTACAATGTACCTAACGTCGAAATCAGAGAACAGATTTTGAAACAGTTCGATCCATCATTTCAGCAGGCAGTGCAAATACTAGATCAGTACGATAGAGGTGCCCTGTCCACCGATAAATTTGAACAGCCAGCAATTTGTTGAGTTTAGTCCTATGTTTGCGACCAGCCGATTCAGTGGCAGTCTGCGCTCACCGTGCTGTGTAAACACCTCTCCACGCCACATAAGCAGCTCGCTAAACAGGCGGCTACACAGGCGAACAGAATCAATTCCTCCCCTCGGTTTTATTCACGGCACAAAAGACAAGACTGCCCCTCCCAACAAGCTCAGTGTAATGCCTGCGGCATGAAAGGACATGTACAATCCGTTTGTTTGCAACAGAGCATAAGAATTCGGCTCACTCACAGAAATCTAGTCACAAGGGCCGTTTCATTAAAGCAGTATATTCAAAGGCTGAAACAGGCATTTGTAAAACTAGCAAGTGTGAATATTCTTCAATGATGAGCCAGTCCATAAACTTTTGTTCATTTACTTCCTTATCGCAAACGTGTGACATTTCAGTTGGATATGGGTGTCTCCGTCACATAGCTAAATCGGCACTCATTAGAACTGTTAGACTCCCCACGACTATCTAAAACTAGCACGCAACTGACGGCTTGTAACGGACATGACATTTCCGTTCTCCGAAAATGTACTTTCCATGGCATGTAACGCTCGCATCCGCAAACAATGACTTTTCTCACGCGATTGTGGGAATATATTTGGTCTTGATTCATTTGATTTGTTTGGCTTTAACATTCAGGACAATGTGTTGGCAGTGTAGCTAGTTTGCTAAAAGAATTCCCAGAACTCTTTTCTGAAGATTTAGGCAAAACTAACAATTTTGTTGCACATATACTGTAAATACAATGATACAATGCTCAGCCGAAATTTTGCCGGGGCAGAACTGTTCCCATTGCATTACGGGGCAAAGTCGCCGCAGAACTTAAAGAATTGCTAGATAGTGGAGCTATTGCGCACATACTAGCTAGTCATTGGGCAAGTACACTAATTTTGCTCCCCAAACCTGCAAGTCGCTTTTGTCTCTGTGTTGATTTTACGTCTACAGTCAACCCACAAACTCTGATTGATACTTATCCATTGCCACGCCCAGAGAATCTCATGGACAGATTAGGTGCTGGTGGCTAGTTTTCCAAACTGATTTGCGCCACGCGTATCTTCAAATACTGTTAGATAAAGAATCTCAAAAACTGTGTGTTGTAAATACTCATTTGGGGTTGTTTAAATATTTGCGTTTGCCTTTTGACAGTGCTTCCGCACCCGTCATTTTCCAACGGTATTTGGAACAGCCGACTTCTCAAGTACCAAACTGTTCAAACCATTTGGACGATATTGTCGTAGAAGGTCGTACACCGGAAGAGCTAATTGCAAATTTGTGAGCTTTGTTTCGCGTGTTACCTGCTGCAGGACTAAAGTCTAGATTGGACAAGTGTGATTATCTTCAGAGTTGAAGTATCTTGGTCATGTCATATACTGTCTGGACGTACATCTTCTGCAGTCGCATTTGTTAGCCATACGAGATTTGAAAGTTCCTGGCAATGTTATAGAATTGCAGTCAGTCTTAGGAAAAATGAACTATTATATTAGGTTCATACCGAATGCTGCACAAATCACAGCTCCATTGCATCGCTTGCGTCGCAAGAACGTCCCCTTTGGACAGACAAGTACTAAGCAACTTTTCAGAAACTTAAAAGATGCATTGCTCAGTATTCGATGCTTAGTTCACTTTGATCCTGACAAATCAGTTGTTTTGCAAGTTGAAGCTTCCTCTTACGGAGTCGGTGCAGTGCTTTCACATGGAATTGGTGATATAGACAGGCCTTTCGCTTTCGCATCAAAAGTGTTGTCCAAAGCTCAGTGTAATTATTCACAAATTGAGAAAGAGGCTTTGGCTATTGTGTATGGTCTCACCAAATTCCAACACTGTATGGCAGAAAACTCTACTTAGTAACGGATCACAAGCCATTGCAGTCCTTGTATTATCCGAGGAAACGGGTTCCTGTGCGAACAGCCCAAAAATTTCAAAGATGGGCTTTATTGTTGTCTCAATACCAGTACGAGACTGTGTACCGTCCAACAGCTCAACATGGTATTCCGGACCCACTTTCACGTCTTCCTATTGGCCCTGGTACAGACTGACGCTTCTGCTGCTTCTTGTTGTCACATTCATGCTCAGGATTTCGAATTGCTTCAATCTTTTCCGCTGAACTATACAAAAATTGCACAGGCCACCGAAGCTGATCCAGATCTGAACATTTTGCTAACCTACATTCGCACACCTTGGCCTCGTTCCTTGCGTAGCATAAAGAACTCTGTAGTGAGCAGACACTTTGCGCGTCGGCATAGCTCAAATGACTCTGAGCACTATGGGACTTAATATCTATAGTCATCAGTTCTCGGCATAGCCTCGCTATACAGAAAGGAGTGGTTCTTGTTCAAAATGACAGTCGACGATCACGTATGTTGATACCTAAAGCTTTGCAGAAAGAGGTGTTGCAGTTACTTCACCAAGGACACTGGGGGATTGTTCGTACGAAACAGTTAGCGCGTCGACACTATACTTAGCAGTGTATGAACACCCAAAGACAACAGATGACGTCATAGTTTCACGCATGTTCGGATAATCAGTCCGGTCCCCCACAAAAATACTCTGTTTGGCTAAGTCACAATCACCATGGCAACGTGTGCACATACATTTTACAGGACCTTTTTGGAACATTCGTTGGTTAATTGTGGTTGACTGGTACAGCAAGTTTCCCTTTGCTGTGCCAATGAACTCGACAACGTCACGTAGCCCAATTCAGCTGTTGTCCTCTGTTTTTTGCCTAGAAGGTGTACCGGAAGGCGTAGTGTCAGACAACGGCCCTCAGCCACGTCAAGTGAATTTGAAACAATCTGTGAACGCAATGGCATACAACATCTAACTAGTGCACCATTCCATCCACAATCAAACGACGAAGCGGAACGTAGTGTCGGAACCGTCAAGCAGCAGATGGCCAAACTTCACTCCGCACACACCAGGTATCAAGCGTTGCAACAGTTTCTCTCCTCCTATCGTTGGCTCCGACGAGATGGACCATCGCCAGAGGAATTGCTTCACGGCCGCCGCCATCGGACCCTGCTCCACCTGCTTCATCCTCCTCAGCATCCGGCGTCGAAGGAAGGCCGCAACTATCGCTTCGTGCCGCATGATATTGTCTTTTACAGAGTTTTTAGCGGCAGCAGACGGTGGGCGCGACATCGTCCGTCGACTTGCCGCTTGCTTGTATATTATTTCAGGTACAGATGGCTCGCAGCATCGGCATCATAATCAACTTCGCCACTGTCATGTGTACGATGATCCTTGTGTGTCTCTTCCCCCAGATTCACGGATCCTGAGGACAGCGCGGCCGCAGCAGAGGGCGTCATCACGACACGACGTTACGACCCCATGGAAACGGAGGCTTTGTCTCGTCCGCCTCCTCTCGTCCTACCGATGGACATGGACCTGCCCACACCGCAGCAGCCGACGCCTTCCCCATCTGGTTCTTGACCTACGGAGGTGGATGCGTACCCTTCTAGTCGTTTTTGGGGGTACATTTCCGTCAGAACGAAGGCGGGATGGCGGGGTACGACCGGATGCTTAACGTGCCCTACAGCCATAGCTTTCCCTATACGAAGAGAATGTGTCGCTCCGCGCTAGCCGCGGCCGATCTTGAAGATGAGCCGTAATCCAAACGATTTTGCAGTGACTTGTGATCTATATTAATTGCTTAAATGGAAAGTGTATATATCGAAGGACATTGATTATTTGCATCACATCAATCAGTTGCGACACCTCATTATATACCCGGTAAGTTTTGTCAGTTCAATTTACTTTAATAAGCTCCATTGTGTGATATGCTTGAATTGTTAACTAGCTATCCTAGAACAAAGATTCCTAGGCACCCTATATTAGACTAGTGGGCCGGACACGACATAAACAAACATTTAACCACATCTGAGCGAATTATGATAAAGCGTGCTCCACGGAATACGAATATTCACGACCATTCTCCCAGAAAGACAATAACCAGAAGACTTTTTAACTGGCGGTCATTTACATGGAGCTCTAAGTTTTTTTTCTGCCTGGGGAAGTGGTAGACCAATCGGAAACACTAACAGGAGAGAGGGAATGTTCCACCCATTAAAAAATGCTGATAACAGTGAGAGGACCGTGCCTTTACATCAGGACTCAGGGCTAAATTTTCTCGACTTTACACACAAACGGAAGCAACTACTCTGATTTCTAGTAGTGCATATGAGCACTCAATTTTCCACACAACACACTACAGAGCTCATTCATGACGTTGGTTAAGAAAAGAAGGAAGATTGGTCATGTGAGACACAAATAACGTGAATTTCACGATACAGATTTCCACCCAGGCACAGGATATAAAGTATAATATAAGATTGCAGAAAACTAAGCCGCTAGGGTGATTACAAACCAAAGAAAGTATAGCAAATGCTGTTTACATGAAAACGGGGCGAAATAGGCCACTTTCACATGTAACTTGTTTGTGACATAATATTCTGGTGGAGCAATATTATTAAACAGAAAAATCTGTTCTTGAGACACAAGTTAAATAAATTCTACTGTATTCAGCTATTCTACTGAAGATAGCTTGGCCGCAAACTCTAGAGATCATTTTGAACCAAAAGTCTTTTAATGGATTTGATGTTGATCAGGGCAGGATGTCAACACATTCGGGAGGATGACGGTTCAAATTCGCGACCGGCCATCCTGATGTGGGTTTCGCGTGGTTTTCCTAATTCGGTTAAGGCAACTGGGATGGTTCCTTTTAAAGGAACGACCGATTTCCGTTTCCATCCTTTCCTAATCCGAGCTTCTGATCGGTCTCTAATGACCTCATTGTCGACGGGATGTTAAACACTAATCACCTTCTCCTCCTCGCAATTAAAATTAAAAGGAAGCACAATGAGATACTATTCAGCCAGTAATAAAATGTCTTTGCACATACAAGTCCGAGCCGCAGTAGTACAGGACAATTATTTCCTATCTTCCGTACAGCTTCTGACGTCTTGTATCTCCCGGAGGTAGGAGCCTCGATGTCGTCCACTCTCGTAGATGTGATCTTCCGTGCGCAGTCAGTTTGTGTCGTTGCGCGTGCGTCGCGGGTTGTCGTAATGGAGAATGGTTTTCAGTCACTTTTCATTACGCAATCACAAAAATTATATTTCCCCACTGTTTATTACGTAATGATTATTTTCATACCTTTCTTTTTTTTAGCCCCACGTTGGGCGAAGGTTGTAGCCGCCCTCTGTCAATCTGCTGTCGTCGACTTCTCTGACGTAAGATATTGATGTTGTTATCTGCTGTACATGCTCGACTTTTCGTTATATCTATACCTCATATGAAGAAGCCACAAACAGCTTTACTGTAACGACGACTAAATTTCGGGTTTTAATACTAATAATTAATGTTAACTTTTTGTTCAGTCGATCACCTTTCATTTGTTACTGCGTTACCGCTGACAAAATAGTTAATAACGTCTTTGGATGTTATTTATTATTTACTAATGCACACGATATTGTGGAAATCACTTTAGTCTTTTATTACGAGCATTTGAAAAAAATTAAATGGTCATGAATGATTGTGTTTTGCAAATAGGGGAATGGGGGTTAATCCTATAATTACTCTCAGCTATTACAGCAACTAAAATATCGGTGATTTTTATAGTTCGTCACTCAAAGATATTATAGCAATAACTACAGCAATGACTATGGTCCATTACTATACTTCAATATAATCATTCAAACTTCGTACGCTTTTACTTTCACAAAGGTAAGTGTGCAGTTCCGTTCTTATATTCAATTTAATGTCCCTTCTTGCAGTATATCGGATATTCGACATGTAATAGAATTTTATACTGAGCGCTACTTTTACTCGTGCACACAGTTCCTCAAATATTCTTAGTCCGTGATCTTAGGGCAAAAGTCTGTCCGCATAAATTGACTATAGGCAATTTTCCTGAGGTTTAACAAAAGTGACCTGATCCCTTTCATCTACATCTACATACATACTCCGCAATCCACCATACGGTACGTGGCGGACGGTACCTCGTACCACAACTAGCATCTTCTCTCCCTGTTCGACTCCCAAACAGAACGAGGGAAAAATGACCGCCTATATGCCTCCGTACGAGCCCTAATCTCTCTTATCTTATGTTCGTGGTCTTTCCACAAAATATAAGTTGACGGCAGTAAAACTGTACTACAGTCAGCCTCAAATGCTGGTTCTCTAAATTTCCTCAGTAGCGATTCACGGAAAGAACGCCTCCTTTCCTCCAGAGACTCCCACCCGAGTTCCTGAAGCATTTCCGTAACACTCGCGTGATGATCAAACCTACCAGTAACAAGTCTAGCAGCCCGCCTCAGGATTGCTTCTAGGTCCTCCCTCAAACCGACCTGATAGGTATCCCAAACGCTCGAGCAGTACTCAAGAATAAGTCGTATTAGTGTATTATAAGCGGTCTCCTTTACAGATGAACCACATCTTCCCAAAATTCTACCAATGAACCGAAGATGACTATCTGCCTTCCCCACAACTGCCTTTACATGCTTGTCCCACTTCAAATCGCTCTGCAATGTTAGGCCCAAATATTTAATCGACGTGACTGTGTCAAGCGTTACACTACCAATGGAGTATTCAAACATTACGGGATTCTTTTTCCTATTCATCTGCATTAATTTACATTTATCTATACTTAGAGTTAGCCGCCAATCTTTACACCAATCACAAATCCTGTCCAAGTTATCTTGTATCCTCCTACAGTCACTAAACGACGACACCTTCCCGTACACCACAGCATCATCAGCAAACAGCCGCACATTGCTATCCACCCTATCCAAAAGATCATTTATGTAGATAGAAAACAACAGAGGACGTATCACACTTCCCTGGGGCACTCCAGATGATACCTTCACCTCCGATGAACACTCACCATCGAGGACAACGTACTGGGTTCTATTACTTAAAAAGTCATCGAGCCACTCAAATATTTGGGAACCAATCCCATATGCCCGTACTTTATTTAGGACTCTGCAGTGGGGCACCGAGTTAAACGCTTTCCGGAAGTCAAGGTATATGGCAGCCGTCTGATACCCTTCATCCGTGGTTCGCAAGATATCATGTGAAAAAAGGGCGAGTTGCTTTTCGCAGGAGCGATGCTTTCTAAAGCCGTGCTGATGCATGGACAGCAACTTCTCTGTCTCAAGGAAATTCATTATATTCGAACTGAGAATATGTTCGAGAATCCTGCAACAAACCGATGTAATGGATATTGGTCTGTAATTTTGAGGATCCGTCCTTCTACCCTTCTTATATACAGGCGCCACCCGCGCTTTTTTCCAGTCGCTCGGGACTTTACGTAGCATATTACACGGAAATGCCTGCTATATCACCCGGCGCAGCTTCGCAAACATATTCAGAGCGCAGAAAACATTGGAAGAAAACTAAGAATATCCGCGTGTGGTTTATATAATAGAATTTCGAAACAAAAGTAGCTGCGTTAAACCGTGTTTGATATCCGTGAACCCCTGCTTTGCTTGCGGGCGCTATTTTGATGAGCGATTATTTATCGAAAATTTTAATTACAACTTTTTCAAAGCTATTAATTATTTCCGATATTATCGATCACCTTTCTCCTATATGAAATTAAGCCTGATAATATTGTTCCCAAATAAAAGAGCGGTTATGCCGTACGCTATCCTAGTGACTCATTTTTGAAATATTCATCGTAACTTGTAGTGAGCAATACGGTTGCAGAATGACAGATTAGGAATAAACATAGCGTAAAGAGAAGACGTCATCAAAGTACAAGAATGCAGGTTATACAGATAGATAAAATAATGAAATTAAAGATACAGTCATCGCCATCAGTTATTTTGCTGCTGAAATAACATAACCAATCTCCTTCTTTCACAGTCTCGTTTCCTAACCTAAATCCCTCAGCATCACCTATTTCTATTAGACTACATTCCATTGCCTCTGTTTTGCTTTTGTTGGATTTCATGTTATATTTTCCTTTCAAGACTCTGTCCATTCCAAGTCCTTCTCTGTCACTGACGGAATTACATTGTCATGGTAAACCTCAAAGCTTTACTTACTCCAAATTTATCTTTTCTTTCCTTTACTGCTTCTTCAACATACAGATTAAGTAACATAGGGGATAGGTGACAATCCTGCCTCCATCTGTTTTCACTCACGCCTTCCCTTTCATTCCCCTCGGCTCGTATAACTGTCGCTTGGTTTCTGTATAAGTTGTAAATACCCTTTCACTTCCTCTATTTCGCCTTTACTACCTTCATAATTTCAAAAGAGACCATTCCAGTGAAGATTGTGAAAAACTTTCTTTAAGTCTACAAATGCTGTGAAGGTAGTTTTGCCTTTCCTTAAACTCTCTAAAGTAAGTCGTAGGGTCGGTATCGCCTAGCGTGTTGTTACATTTCGCAGGAATCCAAACTGCTCTTCGTCGCGGTCGGTTTCCACAAATTATTCCATTCTCCTGTAAAACATTCGTGTTAGTATTTTCAAGAACGACATATGAAACTGCTAGTTCGGTAACGTTCACACCCGTCAGCACCCTCTTTCTTAGGAATATCATTTATTATATTTTTCTTGAAAGCATTTCTCTCGTTTCATACGTGTTGCACCCCAGATGGAAGAGTATTGTCATAGCTGAACTGTCAGATCGTTCTCGCAGTATCATATACCCTTCTCATCTTCATCCCCATCCTCTTACATTTCTACAACAATGACTTCAAGAACACGTCTCTTGTATAAATCCTCTATATACTCCATCCACCTTTAAGCTTTCCCTTCTTTGCTTAGGACTGGTTTTCCGTCTGAGCCTTTGATATTTGTACAGCTGCTTCTCTTTTCTCCAAAGACCTCTTTAATTATCCAGTAGGTGGTATCCATCCTTCTAACTTCGTATATTTGTTCTCTAGCCATTCATTCTTATCCACTGTGCTATTCTTGTCAATCTCGTTTTTAGACTTTCTTATTCCCTTTCGGCAGATTCATTTGCTGCGTTTTAAGTTCTCTCCTTTCATCAGATAAATTCAGTATCTCGTGTATTATCTGAAGATTTCTACCACTGTAAAATCATTATCATTATATAATCAGTCTGAATCCTTCCAGTTTCCCAAGTTCTCCTTGAGGTGTGCAACCTTGTTTCATGTTTTGAAACCAAATGTTAACTATGATCATATTATGCTCTGTGCACAATTCTATCAGTAGACTTGCTCTTTCATTCCTTCTACGCAGTACATATTCACCTACTATATTTCCATATTCTCCATCTTTTCGTACTATCGAATTTCAGTTCCCCATCACAACAAAATTTCGTCTCCTTAAGTATCTGAATAATTTCCTTTCTCTCGTCACATATTTCTCCAATCTCTTCATCATCTGTGGATTCAGCTGCCATATGTACTGCCACTTGTACTACTGTTGTGTGTGTGGGCTTCGTGTCTACGTTGGTTATGAAAATGCGTTCACCATGCTGTTCATAGTACCTTATGGACATGTGTAATTTCGTATTTATTATCAATCCTACTTCGTGACTACCCCTATTTGATTTTGTGTTATTCAGCTGACTAGAAGTCCTGTTCCTCCTGCCACCGAACTTCACTAATTTCTGTTATATCTAACTTCAGTCTGCCCATTTCCCGCTTTGAATTTTCCGTCCTGCTACCCGGTTAAGAGAACTAACGTACAACGCTCCTGTTTTCCTTTACCCAAGACGACACCATCACCAATTAACCATACAGCAGAGCTGTATGCCCTCAGGAAGTATTACTGCTGTAGTTTCATCTTGCTTTCAGCCGTTCCTAGTACCAACACAAAAAGGCCGTTTTGGTTGATATTACAAGGACAGATCAGTGAATCATCGAGACTGATGCCCCTGCAACTACTGAAAAGTCTGCGCCTTTTCAGGAACCACAAGTTTTTGTGCCCTCTCAACAAATCCTGGCTATTTATATCGCGGAGGCACAAGTGCGACCTGACTTATGGCAAAGTCCGTGCCTCATGGGGTTACATAGACAAAAGCTGTAGTCATATTGGCACAAACCGTTAGCGCTAAAGCCTTTAGCCGGCGAAAAAAAAAGGTAACATCACTGCTTACTGTTATAGCTAACTATTGCACCAGTGCGCTCTACAGGCGTAACTACGAATTGTAATAGAAACATTCACCACCAGAACGAGCGGCTTTATTTATTGGATACTGAGGGGCCCCAACTACTTTCAGAGGCTCACGATAGCACCCATACCCCTACTTGGAGTGTTATACGTATTTATCTTTCCTTTTCTTTAAAAAAATGGCCTGCGACTGTTTTTGTCAGGTTCAACTCCACTTTATAGTGTGTCTGCCCTAGTTTCCACAGTGTTTCTTCGGCGTTGTGATCTGTCGATGATCTGGTTGTTGTTAAGTTCCGACCTAAGGAACGCTGAGTCATCTGCGTGTGAACTACACGCGACGTGCTATATTCTCTGCGGGTCGTTAGTCCACTGTCTGAAAACAATCGGTGAGATCACAAGTCCTTGTGGCACGCCCACCTGATGTATCTTGACAATGGATCTCTGGCTATCTGTTGAGACGTAGATATCCCAGGAAACTGAGTATCAGTTTTATGTAACAGTTGTATATACACTCCTGGAAATGGAAAAAAGAACACATTGACACCGGTGTGTCAGACCCACCATACTTGCTCCGGACACTGCGAGAGGGCTGTACAAGCAATGATCACACGCACGGCACAGCGGACACACCAGGAACCGCGGTGTTGGCCGTCGAATGGCGCTAGCTGCGCAGCATTTGTGCACCGCCGCCGTCAGTGTCAGCCAGTTTGCCGTGGCATACGGAGCTCCATCGCAGTCTTTAACACTGGTAGCATGCCGCGACAGCGTGGACGTGAACCGTATGTGCAGTTGACGGACTTTGAGCGAGGGCGTATATTGGGCATGCGGGAGGCCGGGTGGACGTACCGCCGAATTGCTCAACACATGGGGCGTGAGGTCTCCACAGTACATCGATGTTGTCGCCAGTGGTCGGCGGAAGGTGCACGTGCCCGTCGACCTGGGACCGGACCGCAGCGACGCACGGATGCACGCCAAGACCGTAGGATCCTACGCAGTGCCGTAGGGGACCGCACCGCCACTTCGCAGCATATTGTTGCTCCTGGGGTATCGGCGAGGACCATTCGCAACCGTCTCCATGAAGCTGGGCTACGGTCCCGCACACCGTTAGGCCGTCTTCCGCTCACGCCCCAACATCGTGCAGCCCGCCTCCAGTGGTGTCGCGACAGGCGTGAATGGAGGGACGAATGGAGACGTGTCGTCTTCAGCGATGAGAGTCGCTTCTGCCTTGGTGCCAATGATGGTCGTATGCGTGTTTGGCGCCGTGCAGGTGAGCGCCACAATCAGGACTGCATACGACCGAGGCACACAGGGCCAACACCCGGCATCGTGGTGTGGGGAGCGATCTCCTACACTGGCCGTACACCACTGGTGATCGTCGAGGGGACACTGAATAGTGCACGGTACATCCAAACCGTCATCGAACCCATCTTCTACCATTCCTACACCGGCAAGGGAACCTGCTGTTCCAACAGGACAATGCACGTCCGCATGTATCCCGTGCCACCCAACGTGCTCTAGAAGGTGTAAGTCAACTACCCTGGCCAGCAAGATCTCCGGATCTGTCCCCCATTGAGCATGTTTGGGACTGGATGAAGCGTCGTCTCACGCGGTCTGCACGTCCAGCACGAACGCTGGTCCAACTGAGGCGCCAGGTGGAAATGGCATGGCAAGCCGTTCCACAGGACTACATCCAGCATCTCTACGATCGTCTCCATGGGAGAATAGCAGCCTGCATTGCTGCGAAAGGTGGATATATACTGTACTAGTGCCGACATTGTGCATGCTCTGTTGCCTGTGTCTATGTGCCTGTGGTTCTGTCAGTGTGATCATGTGATGTATCTGACCCCAGGAATGTGTCAATAAAGTTTTCCCTTCCTGGGACAATGAATTCACGGTGTTCTTATTTCATTTTCCAGGAGTGTAGATGTCTATTGATACTTGTTCACGATTAAGTCTTCGCGTGTCGGACATTACTGTATGCTTTCTCCGTATCGAAGAATCCTGACAAGAGAGTTATGTACTTTGAAATTACGTTGTAGTCTATTTGTGGCCGATTGGTCATGGTGAGTTATTCCTGTTACGTATTATTTTCTAGAAATCACGCAGTGACGTCAGTGCTGTTGTGCTGGTATAATGAGGTATCCCTTATTGTGGTCATACCGGTTCCGAGTTTCACGTCCTGGTGTTCTTGTCTGCCACTAGTTTTTTACGAGCGAACAGTTCCGCATATTGAAGTGCGTCAGAGATGAGTCCACTTAGTCCTCTGAAAGCTCTTGTTGGCGGTCATTGTTGTCCGTTATTCCTCACTAACTGCCGTTTGTCCCGCATACGCAACGGAACTTAAGTGTTCTGGTTTCTCGTATCTCTTGTCACCGAAGCGGTACCTGTTTTGAACGTTTTTAGCAAGTCGTTTGACCCCGCATCAATCAAGCTGATTTCTAAACATTTCCTGGCGTCTTCTGTGGCGGTCACTTAGGGTTTTTAACTCTAATACTAGCGGTGGGAACACGTACTACGGTTCTGGCACTAAGGTAATCGTAGTAGCTTGAACTGTAGTTCTTTTGCATTGGTCCCAGTTGAGAATAGCCTTTGGTGGAGGTGGTACTGGAAAACATGCTCTTTCTATGAGGCATATAACTGGCTTACAGTCCAATGATAAATGGTTGAGTTTCAGAATCGTAGGATTAGCTCCTGGGTCGGAGCTTTGTCAAAGACATCAGCCATTTGATTGCACAAGTAAAGTACCCTTGTTGATTCAGTTACTCTTGGATGTCGGGCACAGTTGGTCCACCCAAGTATGTCTACAAAATACTCTAACACTTGAACCCTTAACCAACGAGCTGACTTTTCAAAAAAACGTGTACTACAGGTATGAGGGGGGCCTGTGGCACTCCGATATTTAAACCTGGAGTTAAGGCGCAAATAATTTGAAATTTTTAAGTCAAGTAACATTTAGTTTTATAATTATTTATGTGTTGTATATATACTCTTTGTTGATCTTTTTGTGATAAATTAATCTCACAAAATCACAAGTGTTTTCTGCGGTTTTCGAAATCGTACACACAAACGAACTCTTAATTGTACATTCGGGGAAATTATACTATCTATGTAGCAAGTACCCTTTCACATAAAACTAAGTTCTAAAGTTTAAACTTGCCCATAAAAATTGCGCTCGATAGGTACAGAAAGAAAATCAGCAAAAATGACATTTAATGCTGGGATCCACAGTTTTCTTTATCGCCACACAGAACGTAACTAAGTATTTTATTGGAGAAACAGAAGACTCCATTACAATTGTTCTCTAATTCTTCCTCTGAATGACCATATGCTATTAGAATTAGAATCACAGGTCATTGCAAAATCGTCGTCTTTTGCGCTCTTTCTTGATCTATATCACTGATATCTTCCTACATGTATCGGAAAACAATCGTTCATACTTACACATCTCTGGAGCACTCTTTGCATTATACTGAAGAAAACACTTATATAGTTGAAACGGCCCGGTCTACGAGACTGCAACATATATCAGTAAAACGTGACTACAGACAAAGAAGGCAATTATGTTACAGGCAGCAAAACATTGTAAGGTTGGCTCTTTAAGGAGAGTAGAGGGGATGTAGATTCATTCCGCCGGAAGTGAACTTGGAGAGTGTGTTCAAAAATTTCCGCGTGCTCTGAGAGACTACATCTCGTGAGTTAAGGATTAAGGAAAATGATTATAATGTCAGGAAATATGCACTTCCTTACAAAAATTAATATTGCAGATAATAATATTACAACTGTAAGGGATGTTGTGAAAAGAGAAAGGATAACCAGTAAGTCTATAAAATACCATAACATTTAAAGTAGTCTATAATGCTTTGACTGGTAATCACAAGTTGCGGTTACTTTAACTACCAATTTCCAATTGTACGAGGGCTATTGGGAATGTAAGGAACGATAGCTCGCAAAATGGAAACCACTGTGAAAATCAAAACTGTTTTATTTGTAACAGTTAGCTACAAATTCCAGCTGCTTATCTCAATAGTCGCCGATCCGACCTAGACGTTTATCGTAGCGTTGTACCAACTTTCCAATACCCTCGTTAAAGAAGTACCCTTGTTATAGAAGGCAGCCGCCAGTGGTTTCTGCCAATTCTGTACGCGGACCTACAACTCGTTGTCTGTGTGAAAATGTTGTCTTCATAGCCGGCGGTTCATGTGAGCAGAGATGGAACTCAGAAGGAGATAATTACGGGCTGTATTGTGGGTAACCGAACATTTCCAATTGAAAACGATTGCCGCTGAGTATTGTCTTGTAGAAGAAAACGCGCGACAGTTATGTAATGTTGGTTGCATACCTTCAGGCGAAATTTCTCACCAGGCCCTCGTACTTGGCGGAAGACACTATTGTTCTAGGCATCTTTATATGTTTCCTGAGTGGTCAGAGCTAAACAGAAAGACGTAATGCCATTGACGGGCATAACAGAGACACTGCCCAACACATCTTTGCAAAACGTCATCGGATTTTCACTGTGATTTCAATTTGGCGACTGATTGTTCCTTACTTTCCGAATAACCCTCGTATCAGCAAAACCAGGATTCAATAGTTCAGTTGAAGAAACAAGGGGATGTGTTAAAAATGTCAATTATGAGAACTGGTTCTAAGTTAATCTCTAATGTCCTTATTGAGATATGTTAAGCAACGATGGCAAAGGAAACCCTTCCAGACAGATTAAAGTATGCTATGATTAAATAGCTTTATAAGAAAGACGACATGAAATTCTTAAATAATTATCGTACAGTTTCATTACTTAGATTTTTCCCACAGTATTCGAAAAATAGCGCACAGAAAGGCGGTTTCACATTGAAGTAGAAACGATTAACTTAACGACTGGACTATAGAAAACTTGTTCGACTGAGAATGCTATTTATACAATACCTAAATAACAAAATACTGTCATTTGAAGTTTTTATGGTCTTTTCAAGGCGTTTGATTTTTTAGATCATGATACACAAGTGGAAGAACTTACGGTTCTTTTTGGAATTGATGAATTTACACAAAGTTAAAAGATGCAAAAAGTTGTGCTCAATAATTCAGTGTTCACATCGTAGGAAATACTAGCGACTGGGGTGAAATTACAATGGAAGTCCCACATGGTACAAGTTTGGGTCCACCCCACTTCTTATGTATGAGACTGACCTTCCACTTACCAGTTAACAAGTAGATATGGTAGTTATTGCAGACAATACAGGTGTTGTAATAAATACTACTAGAAAGAAAGCAACAGAAGAGATTGTTAACGATTATTTTAAATATTAAGAGGTTCTCTGAAAAAGGACTCTTGCTAAATTTTGAGCAAGTGCAACATATTCATTTCACTACAGCAAGTAGACTCATACTAATAACTGATGTAGCACATGAACAGGAGTCAGTAAATACTCCAAATTTTTGGTTCTACATATTTATGAAAACTTGAACAGAAAGAAGCAGTTTACTGATATTCTGGTGATGATTAATGAGTTTGTGAAACATTTAACTTCAGCAACTTGTGCTCTTTGTGTAACTATTGGTCTTGACATTCAAGGAAATCACTTCCAGATGTATTTTACACACTTCCAATCAATAAGCCCTTATTAAATAATCTTGTGGTATAACTTATCAATCAGAAAAAAGGGCTGATTGTGTAAAAGCGAGCAGTAAGAATAATATGTAATGTTTACTCATGGTCATCATACATGTACCTCTTCACGGAGATAAGCATATCAATTGTGCCATCAGAGTACACATATTCACTAATATAATTCATCGCAAATAATACACATGCAGCATGAAAAATTATAAACTTTGCTTTATAGATATGTTTATGCAAATGATTAAATATTACATGTACTACACTACACAACAACAGACATATCTGTTGTTAATAGTTCGAGAATTATGCTCAGAAGAGTAGCAGAAACTTAATAAACCACGGAATAATGTGGATAGAGAGGTAAAATTGACACACATGCTTGGAATGACATGGGGTTTTATTAGAACCACCACATATTGCTAGACGTGTGAAAGATCCCTTGCGCGCATCGTTTGGTGATGACCGTGTGATCAGCCAGCACATTCGTCATGCTTGGCCTCCCAGGTTCCCAGACCTCAGTTCGTGCGATTATTGGCTTTGGGGTTACCTGAAGTCGCAAGTGTATTGTGATTGACCGACATCTCTAGGGATGCTGATATATAACAACTGAGGCCAATGCCTCACCATAACTCTGGACATGCTTTACAGTGCTGTTCACAACATTATTTCTCGACTACAGCTATTGTTGAGGAATGATGGTGGACATATTGAGCATTTCCTGTAAAGAACATCATCTTTGCTTTGTCTTACTTTGTTATGCTAATTATTGCTGTTCTGATCAAATGAAGCGCCATCTGTCGGACATTTTTTGAACTATTGTATTTTTTTGGTTCCAACAAAACCCCATGTCATTCCAAGCATGTGTGTCAATTTGTACCTCTCTATCTACATTATTCCGTGATTTATTCAGTTTTCAAGTTTATACTGGATTTTTGATCACCCAGTATATTTTATTTTTTGATCTTTACAAATGAAGCATGAGTAATGCCACTCACTGCATTGTATGTTTGGACCTTTCATTATATAATTAACAATACAGTTCAGTGAAATAAGGGGCATGCGTAATGCTACAATCCAGTGCTTCATGTGTTAATCAGTTCTTGACCACATGAGTTTAAAACGATTTTTATAACTACATATATTTATAAGTATTGTCATTAATTAACGTTTATGAAAATGTAATGTTTGGGAAACTCATAAGTAAGAAGTAATTATGTCAACTCCCAATGGTAAATATGCTGGCAACATGGTGAAACTACGTATTGTGCAGACGAGTAAGAATATCTTCTGTGTAACCATAAGATCATTAACACCGCAGTGTGTAATCATTTAAGTGAAGGCATAGTTAAGTTGCGAAACGTCTCAGGTATGGTATGGACATGTGTGTCGGCTTGCTAATGCCAAATGAAGATTGTGTTGTAAATGATGTTATAATATGTCTCAAGGAAAAATATAACTGAGAGACCACTTGTATGGGTATAATATATGCTCGTAAGGAGGTTTCGCAATTAATGAGGAGTACTGTGTCGCCTCAAACGTATTGTAGCTACTCGCTACTAAGGAAGAGGCTATTGCCCGTAATACGCATACTAGCGTAACAGTAACTTATTTGGAACATTACAGTGTGTTTAGTCAAAGCATGAACCGTGCCAGTGAAAGTTTATTGAGCCATGTTGATAACCATCAGTACTATCCCATCGTAATCACTGTAACTTTAGAGAAAGTCATGAGGAAAAGAAATAATAAATGAAAACAGATTTACTTAAATTTACAGTAGATTTTCAATGAAGTAATCATTTCAATAAAAAAACAGTAGTACCTACAGTTGTTCCTATAATGTTGTACTACTACTGCAGCGAATCGGTTCAAACTAAAAGTGATTCACATGCAGTTCAGATTTTTTTCGGAAAAGTGTCCCATGTTGTAGAGGTAGGGTCTTTGGTTGTTAGTCAAAACGTCTTCAGTCATTGATTACAACACCACCACTGCTTAAAACTTGATTAATTATCAGAATTGGCGCCCAAAGACTTCGACAGAAGCTACTCGCATTCTGCCAACGCCTTGTGGAGCAGCGGACAGACGTTCAGAGCACACTCTTATCCTTCGGTGGGAAACTGCCCCTAAAGGCAGAATAATCAGCAATGATCAAAGGTATGAAAATGCAGAAGGCAATGGAAACCACTGCATTAAAGGTACATGAAGTGTATCCACAGGACATGTGGCGTATATTTGCAAAGGGACCATGATGATCCCTCCATTGGCAAAAGAATCCGAAATAGTCCCCACTCGGATCTCAGGGAGGTGACTGCGAAGAGAGAGGTTACCACGGGAAAAAGGTTGCATAAGCAATGAAAGAATAACGTTCGATGAAATGGGGTGTGGAATGTCAGAAGTTTCACCGTGGTATGGAAGCTAGAAAATCTGGAATGGTAAATATAGAGGCTGAATCTAGACGTAGTAGGACGTAGTGAAGTGAAATGGAAAGAAGATAAGAAGTTTGGGTCACGTAGGTATAGGGTAATATCAACGGCAGCTGAAAATTGTATAACGGGACTAAGATTCGTTATGAAGAGGAAGGTAGGGCAGAGAGTGTGTTACGGTAAAGAGTTCAGTGACAGGGTTGTTTTCATCAGAATCGATAGCAGACGAAAACAACGATAATTCAGGCATTCACGTCAACGTCGCAAGCGGAATATCGAGAGATAGAGAAAATTAATGAGGGTATTGAATGGGTAATTCACTACACGAAAATCTGACAGGTATGTGGAACGGGAATGGGTTTGTAATGAAAGGAGTAGAAAAAAAGGTTATGGGAGAATGAACGAGAGAGGAGAGAGACTAATTGAGCTCTGTAATTTAATTTCATCTAGTAAAAGCTTCTGTTCAAGACAAGCAGACAACACTACGTAGGCAACCATCTTGGATTTGTCAACTTGGATAAATCTGTCATCAATGCAGGATTCTCATGAGCTGGATAAGCCTCACTACTTATCTGAAGCTAAATGAAAGAATTATATGACCTAATCATAGAAATATGTGCCTACCGAAACATGAGAACCATATTTATATGTGACAGCAGACAGGACTTGAGTTACTATGAGTATGCACTATGGGCATAACCAACATTATATCTGAATCACAGTTCCTTCCGATTCTGTCATATATTATTGTAAAACACATTTCATACATTTAAGGCCATCCTCAAGATAACGACGAACTGCTTTTCCATGCGGAAAGAGTGAAATCGGTAAAGAATAAAGATTTATATGTACAGCTGATGGTTAAAAATGCAGTTCTTCTGATGGCTGTAGAAACTGGCCTCACTAAAATATTAATTAAGTAAAATTGACCTGTGGTTAAGTAATAATTTCGTCATGAGAAGCGCGTTTCACTTTTGCGATTGTATCAGTGCAGGAAACTGTACAGTCAATATGGTGATTAAGATGAGATTACCCTCGAATGCTACCCAAAATTAACTTGTATTTATGGAGAATTCTGCCTCGTGGCTCTGAAAGGATCTTATATCACTCCTTATATCTTCTCCTTTAAGTATTTTTGTAGCTTTCAGAACACCTTCGTGGTACAGTTAATTAGTTACTACATTCTTGCACAATCTGTTGTACTGGAATCAGGAGGAAAAAGAAAAACACGTTAGTACAAATTTGAGCCCATCAAGAGAGTCTTTGTTTTACCGCTGAAAGAGGAAGGAGATCCGTTATTGGTCGTATAAAATATTTCCAAATGTCATACGTTGTTCTGATGATCAGTCTGAAGACTGGATGGATGTAGCTCTCCATATTACTCTGTCCTGTGCAAGCCTCATCGTATTCGAATTACTACTGCAAAAGATATTCATTTGAAATGGCTTACTGTATTCATCTCTTTGTTTCCCTCTGGCTCTTTTATCCCTCACTCTCCCCTCTAGTACAAAACGATGATTGCTTAGTGTTTCAGAACGTGTCTTATCAACCGATCCGCTCCTTTACACCATTTGTGTTAAAATATCCTGTCTCCTAGTTCTGTTTAGTACCTCCTCATTAGTTCTGCAAACTACTCATTTAATCTTCAGCATTATTCACGTTTCAAAATCTTGTATTGTGTTCTTATCACAGCTGCTTGTAATCCACGTTCCACGTCCCTTATAGTGCTACATTCCATCCAAATACCTTCAGAAAAGGCGTCCTAAGTCTTAAATTTATATTCAGTGTTAATAAATTTCTCTCCTTCAAGAAAATTTTCTTTCCATTGGCAGCTTCTCGACTTCGGCAATCATCTGTAATTTTACAGCTCAAATAGCAAAACTCATCAACTACTTTTAGTGTCTCGTTTATTCATTTCACTCTATCAGCCACGGCCGATTTTATTCAGTTACATGCCTACATACTTGTCTTGCTTTTTATTGATGTTAATTGTATATCATCCTATCAAAACACTTTCCCTTCCATCCAATTACCCTTCCCAGTCCTTAGCCATTTGTGACAGAATTACCTTGTCAGCGACTGACTTCATAGTTTTTTATTCCTCTCCCTGAACTCCATTACTTGTAGAAATTTTTCTTTGGTTTCCCATACTGATTGCTCAATGTAAAGATTGAATAACATCACCTGTGTCACTTACTTCTCAACTACTGCTTCTCGGCTATGACCTTTCACTCTTATAACTGCTGTCTGATTTCTGTACGAGCTCTAAATAACCTTCGCACCCTGTATTTTTCTCCTGCTGCCTTCAGAAATTCAAAGAGTGTATTCGAGCCAACATTGTCAAAAACTTTCTCTGCGAATGTTATAAACGTAGATCTTTCGTTCTGTATCCTACCTTCTAAGGAAAGTCGGTTCTCGAGAACCCAAAATGATCTTCCTCAAGACTTGCTTTTCAGTCTTTCGTTCCTGTAAATAATTCATGTCAGTATTTTCCAGCCACGATTTACTAAAATCATAGTTCGCTAATATTAACACTAGTCAGAAGCTGATTTGTTTGGCATTCGAATTATTGCATTCTTCTTGAAGTTCGAGAATATTTCTCCTCTTGCAATTAGTTGGAATAATTTTGTCATGGCTTTCCCCAGGATATTAGTAGCTCTGTTGTCTATTCCAGGAGCTTGTTTTCGCCTAGGACTTTCAGTGCTCTATTCTCTTAAATTAAGTAACTCTATTCTCAATTATCATGTCTCCTATCTCATCTTCGTACACTTACTATTCCCTGTCTATAATATTGCCTTCAAGCTAATTTCCCTAGCATAGCACCTCTATGCAGTATTACTACCTTTCAACTTTACGTCTTTTGTTTAGTACTACTTTATCGTCAAAGCTATTGATATTCGTACAACTGCTCTTTGGTTTTTAAATCCCTGTCGTATCATTATATAATCAATCTGAGACCTTCCAATGTTTCCACGTATCATCCAAGTATTCATCTGCATCACTGAGGTACTTAAGTTACTTCATCTCGGGAAGCTCTGTGATTAGTTTAACTTATTCGCTACGAAATAAACTCGGAAGCGGAATTCTTTTATTGAGGTGAGCAGCTAGCTCTGTCTTACATCTGATGATGAAATGCATTTTGTAGCAGCACAGAAGGTGTGTGCAACGTTGCATTTCTTGATTTGTTGCACTGTAGACTAGTTATCAGCAATGATATAGGAGATTATCTTCGTTCTGGAAACAGCCTTATCAGACAGGCAGAGGAGCGGAAAGATTTTTCAGAGCAACCTTTTGCCCTTGAAGTGGAAAACTGGCGGAAGAATCATCAATGATCAATGCAAATAAGATAAAAATGTCAATGGAAGCTTTTGTATTAGAGACAGACGGCATCCTCACTACATGTGTGCGAAAGGAAATGATAACAAGTTTGTGTGAGGTAGAAGTCTTGTTCACAACGCAAAGTAGCAGTAAAATACAAGTAAATTGCGAATAAAAACAGTAATATAATTTGTTTTCACAAAATAAAGATAAGATGGAGGGCAAGGCAGGAGTCATAGACCGAAAGAGAAAATGCAGCGTTCTTGGGATTCAAACGATGTTATGAAACAGAGTGAAATATGTTTTATCCCGGACTTACATGTTGTAACACCCCAAGAAACCTGAAAACCCAAATAGGAATGTCCTGATAATTTAAAGTAGGGAACAGTGTTATCCTGACAGGTACGACAACTTTGACAACAATGTAACATCTTAAAGTTTTGATGAACACCAATTTCAATAATTACTGATTATGTCATGATATAAAGGTAGAAAGAAAGAAAGATTATTTTTAATTAGCTATCAAATATCTCAGTAATAACTGCAAATCAGTGACGAAAGTTAAGTCCAAAGTAATATGTCGGTCAGAGATAACTTTTATTGAGTAGCAAACGCGGCGAAATGTAAATCCAGTGCGTCTACAATGCCCGATCATGGAAATGTTAGTCGCTTGCTAGCTTGCTTGCTATCGGTCGTGAGAGGGCACAGTTTGCTATAGTACTACAAACGGAACGCTACAAGATTGTTTCTATTAAAAAATAGTGCTATTGCGTGATAGAGATGCGAGGACTTTGTTCTCAGTTATTCTGACTTGAGAACTTGAACTGAAGTGACATTCTGATAGTGTACGACGAGTAAATGAACTTAAATTATTGGAGGTATTATTGTTAGACTCAACCTTCATGAAAGTGAACAGTTACACCGAAGAATGGACATAGTATCGAAGACTGCAATACTTGATTACCTTGAGTAAGAAACATTAATACGACCACACGAAGTTAATACAAATACGCCGATTGTAAAAGTTGTCGTAATTGTCGCGATCACCGAACAGAAAACAATCGTAATTGATCTGATCCATCGGTGTGCGTGTGGTGTGATGATTATAAAGTAACTGCTACGAAGGAACAATAAAAATTGTTCATCAGTAATGAAAATCTCACGTGTTGGCTCCATCATTAATTGAAGTGTGTGATAGTTGATGATCAAAATTAATTAACTGTGAACATTTTAATTGAAAGAGTGAATTGATGGACATTGAGCATTGAAAGAAGTGTTTTGCCGAAATAATATTACGACACACGAAAGCAAGATAGAGGATCTCTGCATTTGCACCGTGCCGTAGTGAACAATTCTGCCTAGCAATGTAACAAGGACTACTGATACTAAACCGCAAATGAATTTTTCCTCCCTTCAGTGGTGTGAAATGACGCCGTGGTGAAAGATTCACTCAATACTGCAGTAAATAACCGGGCATAGCAAATCATCATAAAACCATAACAGGCAATTAAAATCAGCAGTTCGCATCCCTGAGAAGACTGTGCGGACTCGAAAACGGACTTTCATACATTACGCGAAGAACAATTTTCTTTAGAGATTTTCAGGTGCAGTTCCATGTTATCCGACGGGGACAACCATTACTGCGCGTCGCGTCTCCATTCCACTGACCGAGCTGTAGCAGTAGCGGCTCAACATCAACAGTGACAACAAAAGGGGAGAGGGGACGTCACAATGAGTTCATTAAGAGGAAATGATGGGTCGTTTTCCTGGCGACAAGAGTCTCAAGTTCCACGGCTCACAGTATTATACGAACTGTTTGTAACAGGTAGGGTTTTTAAATTATAATACAGAACGTAGGTACGTTTGAACTTTTTATTTTGGTTGTCCCAATGTGATACATGTATCTTTGTGAATTTATCATTTCTGAGAACGCATGCTGTTACAGCATGATTATCTGTTAATACCACATTAACGCAATAAATGCTCAAAATGATGTCCGTCAATCTCAATGCATTTGGCAATGCGTGTAATGACATTCCTCTGAACAGCAAGTAGTTCGCCTTCCAAATGTTCGCAGATGCATTGACAATGCGCTGACGCATGTTGTCAGGCATTGTCGGTGGATCACGATAGTAAATACCCTTCAACACTCCCCACAGAAAGAAATACGGGGATGTCAGATCCGGTGAACGTGGGGGCCATGGTATGGTGCTGCGACGACCAATCCACCTGTCATGAAATATGCTATTCAATACCGCTTCAACCGCACGCGAGCTATGTGCCGGACATCCATCATGTTGGAAGTACATCACCATTCTGTTATGCAGTGAAACATCTTGTAGTAACACCGGTAGAACATTACGTAGGAAATCAGCATACAGTGCACCATTTAGATTGTCAACGATAAAATGGGGGCCAATTATCCTTCCTCCCATAACGCCGCACCATACATTAACCCGCCAAGCTAGCTGATGTTCCACTTGTCGTAGCCATCGTGGATTTTCCGTTGCCCAATAGTGCATATTATGCAGGTTTACGTTACCGCTGTTAGTGAATGACGCTTCGTTGCTAAATAGAACACGTGCAAAAAATCTGTCATCGTCCCGTAATTTCTCTTGTGCCCAGTGGCAGAACTGTACACGTCGTTCAAAGTCATCGCCATGCAATTCCTGGTGCATAGAAATATGGTACGAGTGCAATCGATGTTGATGAAGCATTCTCAACACCGACGTATTTGAGATTCCCGATTCTCGTTCAGTTTGTCTGCTACTGATGTGCGGATTAGCCGTGACAGCAGCTAAAACACCTACTTGGGCATCATCATTTGCTGCAGGTCGTGGTTGACGTTTCACATGTGGCTGAACACTTTCTGTTTCCCTAAATAAGGTAACTATCGGGCGAACGGTCCGGACACTTGGATAATGTCGATAGGATACGGAGCAGCATACATAGCATTCGCCCGTTGGGTATTTTGATCACAATAGCCATACATCAACACGATATCGACCTTTTCCGCAATTGGTAAACGGTCTATTTTAACACGAGTAATGTATCACGAAGCAAATACCGTCCGCACTGGCGGAATGTTACGTGATACCACGTACTTATACGTTTGTGACTATTACAGCACCATCTATCAAAGCGAAAAATGTGGTCCAACTAAAACATTCATATTTCCTTACGTTCTGCACAAATGTGTAATAAAAATGAGGCTTCCTATTTAAAAAACTCAGTTGACATCCGTTTGA